>NW_011494826.1:2140487-2140993 GCF_000754665.1 Bison bison bison | reverse complement strand
AAGGAGAAAAGGAAAGATATATCCATTTGAATGCAGAGTTCCAAAGAATAGCAAGAAGAGATATGAAAGCCTTCCTCAGTGATCAGTGCAAAGAAATAGAGGAAAACAATAGATGGGAAAGACTAGAGATCTCTTCAAGAAAATTAGAGATACCAAGGAACATTTCATGCAAAGATGAGCTCAATAAAGGACAGAAATGGTATGGATCTAACAGAAATAGAAGATATTAAGAAGAGGTGGCAAGAATACACAGAGGAACTATATAAAAAAGATCTTCATGACCCAGATAATCACGATGGTGTGATCACTCACACTGACCTAGAGCCAGACATCTGGGAATGTGAAGTCAGGTGGGCCTTAGGAAGCATCACTACAAACAAAGCTAGTGGAGCTGGTGGAATTCCAGTTGAGCTATTTCAAATCCTAAAAGATGATGCTGTGAAAATACTGCACTCAATATGCCAGCAAATTTGGAAAACTCAGCAGTGGCCACAGGACTGGAAAAG
>NW_011494826.1:2134420-2140387 GCF_000754665.1 Bison bison bison | reverse complement strand
TGGAAAAGGTCAGTTTTCATTCCAATCCCAAAGAAAGGCAATGCCAAAGAATGCTCAAACTACCGCACAGTTGCACTCATCTCACACGCTAGTAAAGTAACGCTCAAAATTCTCCAAGCCAGGCTTCAGTAATATGTGAACCATGAACTTCCAGATGTTCAAGGTGGATTTAGAAAAGGCAGAGGAACCAGAGATCAAATTGCCAACATCTGCTGGATCATCGAAAAAGCAAGAGAGTTCCAGAAAAACATCTATTTCTGCTTTGACTATGCCAAAGCCTTTGACTGTGTGGATCACAATAGACTGTGGAAAATTCTGAAAGAGATGGGAATACCAGACCATCTGATCTGCCCCTTGAGAAACCTGTATGCAGGTCCGGAAGCAACAGTTAGAACTGGACATGGAACAACAGACTTGTTCCAAATAGGAAAAGGAGTACATCAAGGCTGTATATTGTCACCCTGCTTATTTAACTTATATGTAGAGTGCATCATGAGAAATGCTGGGCTGGAAGAAGCACAGGCTGGAATCAAGATTGCCAGAACTATCAGTAACCTCAGATATGCAGATGACACCACCCTTATGGCAGAAAATGAAGAACTAAAGCACCTCTTGATGAAAGTGAAAGAGGAGAGTGAAAAAGTTGGCTTAAAGCTCAATATTCAGAAAAGTAAGATCATGGCATCTGGTCCCATCACTTCATGGCAAATAGATGGGCAAACACTGGGAACAGTGGCTGACTTTATTTTTCTGTGCTCTAGAATCACTGCAGATGGTGACTACAGCCATGAAATTGAAAGACGCTTACTCCTTGGAAGGAAAGTTATGACCAACCTAGACAGCATATTCAAAAGCAGAGACAATACTTGGTCAACAAAGGTCCGTCTAGTCAAGGCTATGGTTTTTCCAGTGGTCATGTATGGATGTGAGAGTTGGACTGTGAAGAAAGCTGAGTGCCGAAGAATGGATGCTTTTGAACTGTGGTGTTGGAGAAGACTCTTGAGAGTTCCTTGGACTGCGAGGAGATCCAACCAGTCCATCCTACAGAAGATCAGTCCTGGGTGTTCATTGGAAGGACTGATGTTGAAGCTGAAACTCCAATACTTTGGCTACCTGATGGGAAGAGTTGACTCCTTTGAAAAGACCCTGATGCTGGGAAAGATTGAGGGCAGGAGGAGACGGGGACGACAGAGGATGAGATGGTTGGGTGGCATCACCGACTCAATGGACATGGGTTTGGGTAGACTTAGGGAGTTAGTAGGAGAAGGCAATGGCACCCCACTCCAGTACTCTTGCCTGGAAAATCCCATGGATGGAGGAGCCTGGTAGGCTGCAGTCCATGGGGTTAAAAGAGTTGGACATGACTGAGAGACTTCACTTTCCCTTTTCACTTTCATGCATTGGAGAAAGAAATGGCAACCCACTCCAGTGTTCTTGCCTGGAGAATCCCAGGGACAAGGGAGCCTGGTGGGCTGCCATCTCTGGGGGTCGCACAGAGTCAGACACGACTGAAGTGACTTAGCAGTAGCAGTAGCATGGAGTTAGTAATGGACAGGGAGGCCTGGCTGCTGGGGTTCATAGGGTCGCAAAGAGTCAGACATGATTTAGCAACTGAAGTGGAACTGGAACATAAATGATACTGTTTTTAATTTCAGATTGCACTTGTTCTTTGTTGGGGTATGTAGGAAAGCGATAGTCTTTTGTATATTGTATTCTGCAACCTTGCTATAATTATGATTATTATTTCTAAGAGGTTTTTTTTGTTGTTGATTCATTTGGATTTTCTGTATAGACAATCATGTCATCTGTATGCAAAGAGAGCTCTGTGTTTTTCTTTGCAATCTGTCTGTCCATTATTTCCTTTTCTTGTCTTACTACATCAGCATAGACTTCTAGTGTCATGTTGAAAAGGAGTAATGAGAGGATATAGTCTTGCTTTGTATTTGATTTTAGTTGAAAAATTTCTAGTTTCTCACCGTTAAGTACGATGTTAGCTATAGGTTTTTTGTATCTAGTCCTTGTCAAGATTTTTAATTGACTTGTTTGCTTTTGAAAATGTAAAGAAACAAGTTGATTGAAAATCTTGACAGAGGAATATAAGTGGTTAAATATTCTTGATAGAAAAAAGAATCTAAAAATAAGTTTTTCAGAGAGGAAAGAGGGCCGGCACCATTCTGGTTTTTAAAAAACAAAAGAAAACCATAAAAACATCTTTGGGAATGGGTAGTAACCAAGGATTTAGGCTTTTTCAGCAAATTTTCCTATGTTCTGCAGAGTACAAGATTTTGTTTGAAAAAGTTCCTAGCACTCTTGGAGGCAAAAGATTGCCCACATAACTGTCTTTTGGTTGCTGTGTTGCCAGATGAAGTGAACTAGCAATTAGGAATGTTTTCTTCTTTTTTTTTTCTTCTTTTTTTATAAGATTAGTTTTCATGTATATAATTTGAACATACATATTTTGTAAATGTGTAGAAAAATATCTGGCCACGTAAATGCCGAACTTGACAGTTGTATGTAACGTGTAGGAAGTAAGATGTAGAAGAGAAGGAAGTAGCACTTTGAGTTTTTTCTCTACATACTTCTATATTTGAACTTAAAAAAAACAATTATTTGTTCTTTTAACAATTAAAATCAGAAAGGGAAAAGTTGTATGGGTCATAGATTATTTAAAATATTTTTAATGCTACTGAAGTCTTTATCATTTAGATTAGAATCCTTATGATGCAGATTAGAATTGGAGATGTAGAACAAACTGTGGTAACAAATAATATGTCCGAGATTACAATATGACTTTCAGAAATACTGAAGTGTTTTTATTACCTTTTTAACTGAATTATTGAATGGGTCTACTCTCCAAGACCTTGAAATACTATATGGAATATTGATTTCTGTATACTAGCTCAATGATTTTGAGTATTTCAGATAGCTCCTTGCCTATAAACATCCTTATCAGTGTAGTTATATAGTGTGCTCATTTTCTTTTCTTTTTTTTTTTGAAGTAAAAAAGGGTAGCTTTATTACTTTGCCAGGCAAAGGGAGACACATGAACTCCAACCTTAAAAAGCCATGTGTCCCAACCCCAGAGGTTTTGATGAAGGGTTTCATAACAATGGTTCAAGACAAAATTAGGGTATGTATAGGGCCTGCACTCTAAAGTGTGCTGTTTCAGCTTCTCTGTTTGGATTTAATTTGCTCCAACCACAAAGATTAGGAGAAATGTACCACTCCCAATTTTCCTAATCCCAAGTGAATTTTCTGGGGTTTTGTTGATCTTGAATAATGATGACTGTGAGCTCTGTTCTCCCTTTTAGGGAGTTTTTGCCTGTATTTTTCGATGATTCTCTCCCTGCCCCCATTTTAATATAGAAACATGCCAAGGTCAATGTTAGTGTTTTACTAATAACCAACCTTAAATATTCTTATTTCTCTGTATCATTCTTTCCATTAGTGAACTACGTATTTGGAGGAAATCAACCTTTCCCTTACTTATTAGAATTTGTCTTTTTCTTTCTGTTATATATGTATATTTTTGGTGATACAGAACAAGATAGGTCAAATTCTTGCCTTCCAGTCTAATGCTGGTTACACATAAATAAATAAATAACTTCAAATAATGCTAAGAAAGGAATGATTAGGGTTGGTGTGGCCCTTATATACTGTGTTGGGCAGTATTACAGCTAGAGGACTACATACCAGTATGTTTAAATGTTTAAAAGTTATAAATCAAGCGACATCTTCTTAGTTACAACACTGCGTCCTGAGTTCCCAGGAGCCTGCATCTTTAAGGCCCACAGGCTGAAGCTGCTGCTTGCTCCTGGTCAGCTTTTCACTTGTTAATCTGATTAGTAGGGTGGATCTGCTCTGGCTGGGCAGGGATGATGGGGTGGTGCCTGGACTCCTCTAAAACAATATATGAACTGACACTGTCAGTTCCCCCAGGAATCTCCTACAGAGTTAACCTTGCCAACTCCTTTCTTTTCAAACTGAAGACTTCTAAAGAAGTTCTAAGCTCTTCCCCAAATTGTACTAGCCAAGAAGAGAGGAAAGAAGGGATGCAGGTATTTGGGAGATTTGGCTTGCCTGGGTAATCACTTTGGTGGATTTAGGGCAGCCAGCTTTAACTGATTAAAAATTTTATAAGTAGTCACTCTTTCTGAAATTTTCAGGGCAGAAGCTGTGGTGATTTTTTCTCCTTTGTGCACATAAACGGGGTCAGTCTCAGTTCTTTATCCTCTGCCCTGAGGGGCCTCCTTCAGCCAGCACTTCTCTCCCTTTTGAGTAACTTCCACTGACTCAGTTGCTTACTGAACTTTAAAGAACTTCCTTACCAGGCTGAAAGTAGGGGAAAGGTCTTCATTTTAGTGATTATGGTATGCAGAGTTCTCTAAAGTGCAGGTCCCTGCCAGGTCTGAGGGTGATACTTGTCTGAGAGTGGACTTGATCCTAGTCTGCTCTTTTGTATGCTCTTTGACTTCTCCCTATCCTGCTATCTGAATCCTCCTAGATCCTAAATCAATTTTCCAAAATTTGTGTATTTTTTTCATTTGTAAGATTATACTGGTGAACCTTGGACCACCTATGTCTGAAGTAGGCTCTAAATGAAAATGCTTCTTTCCTAAAGGTTTTCAATAAAAATTTTAGGTAGTAATGATTAATTTTCCTGTGCCTCCTCTCCCTCAAATGAACACCAAAACTGGAAAAAGGCAAACTGTATACAGACTTATTGCCAATTTGAATACTAGCTTAAAAGTTATGTTGTATTTCTCTCCTTACAGCTGTGAAAGTTGTGTGGATTTACTCTTTGTGAGAGGAGCTGGAAACTGTCCTGAGTGTGGCACTCCACTTCGAAAGAGCAACTTCAGGGTACAGCTCTTTGAAGATCCTACTGTTGACAAGGAAGTTGAGATTCGGAAAAAAGTGCTAAAGATGTAAGTGTTAATGCTTGAATAATTCAGTTCACAAAGATTTTGACAGTTATTTCTATAATTGATGTAATTATTTACTTGTAGAAATGTGGACAGTTTGGCGAGTAGGTATAAATTGATGTATGGATTTGTTCAGTGTTAAAAAATTTATTAAGTTCTTTGAGAACTCAATAATATTATTTAACCTTTGTTAGAGAAGAGTAAATCTTTTTTATTGAAAAATAGTTATTTTTTATTTTTAGCTGCTCTGTGTGGCTTGCAGAATCTCAGTTCTTGACCAGGGAATGAACCTGGGCCACAGCAGTGAAAGCCTAGAATCCTAACTACTAGGCCACCAGAGAACTCCCAAAGAGTAAACCTTCTGAATTCATGGCTTCACAATTTATTTGCTTTATTTATTCTTTAATGTACTTAGTAAATATATATTGAGAACCTACTCTGTACAAACAGTGTTATGCATATTAGGCCTTAAGTACGAAATGGCTTCCCAGGTGGTGTAGCGGTAAAGAATCTGCCTGCCAGTACAGGAGACATAAGAGACTTGGATTCCATCCCTGGGTTGGGAAGATCCCCAGGAAACTCACTCCAGTATTCTTGCCTGCAAAGTCCCAGGGACAGAGGAGCCTGGCAGGCTACAGTCCATGGAGTTGCAAGGAGTCGGACATGACTGAGTGACTGAGCGTGCGTGCGTGCGCACACACACACACACGTATGAAATGAGTGTAATAGCTACATACCTTGCTCTTGTAATGCTTACAGTATAGTAGCTTGGATAGCATTAAAATAGGCAAACAAAACAAATACGTGATTATAAATTGGGAAAAATGCTGTGAAGTTAGGGACTAAATATTGTTGTGAGTTAGTGATGTTAGATAAGACCCGAGGAGGTAACATCTGTTATTGAAAGCTATTAGAGAAAATTAGGGTTAGCTACAATTTGACTGTGTGAATCACAATACACTGTGGAAAATTCTGAAAGAGATGGGAATACCAGACCACCTGACCTGCCTCTTGAGAAATCTGTATGCAGGTCAGGAAGCAA
>NW_011494826.1:2133616-2133993 GCF_000754665.1 Bison bison bison | reverse complement strand
CACAAGCTGGAATCAAGATTGCCGGGAGAAATATCAATAACCTCAGATATGCAGATGCCACCACCCTTATGGCAGAAAGTGAAGAGCAACTAAAAAGCCTCTTGATGAAAGTGCAGGTGGAGACTGAAAAAGTTGGCTTAAAGCTCAACATTCAGGAAATGAAGATCATGGCATCCGGTCCCATCACTTCATGGGAAATTGATGAGGAAACAGTGGAAACAGTGTCAGACTTTATTTTTGGGGGCTCCAAAATCACTGCAGATGGTGACTGTAGCCATGAAATGAAAAGACACTTACTCCTTGGAAGGAAAGTTATGTCCAACCTAGATAGCATATTGAAAAGCAGAGAGATTACTTTGCCAACAAAAGTTTGTCTA
>NW_011494826.1:2130536-2133497 GCF_000754665.1 Bison bison bison | reverse complement strand
ACTGACTCGATGGACATAAGTCTGAGTGAACTCCGGGAGTTGGTGATGGACAGGGAGGCCTGGCGTGCTGCGATTCATGGGGTCGCAAAGAGTCGGACACAACTGAGTTACTGAGCTGAACTGAACAATTTATTTTGATACATCTCTCTGTGTGTATATGGGTACATAAATATTTCTAGTGTTCTTTTTCTCTTATTTAACTTTTTACTTTTTGTTAATAGTTTTGAATTTTATCTCTCCTTTTGCTGTAAGCCACCTTATTACTTTTTAGGTTATGGTTAGAATTAGTATGTATCTAGGTGGTCTACATTTCAACTTTGTTCACCGGTTTTTTAGCAGCATCTTTCTGGGTACTTTATCAATAATCCAAGTTGCTCTTTTATTTTTTGGATTACTTCTTAGAGATAGTCTCTCTTAGATTCTTTTTGTTTTTTTGTTTATTTTAAATTTATTTATTTATAACTGGAGGATAGTTGCTTTATCATGTTGTGTTGGTTTCTGCCATATATCAACGTAAATCAGCCATAGGTAGGTTCTCTTAGATTCTTATCTTTTATCATTAAGCCCTTTGATTTTCTAATTTTTCACAGGCACATTACATTATTTATACATTTTTTCCTTTCTTTTTTGCCATGTGAGATCTTAGTTCCTCAGCCAGGGATCAGATCTGTGCCTCCTGTATTGCAAGTGCAGAGTCTTAACTCTTGGGCCACCAGAAAAGTTTCACATTGTTTATAACTTGTCTTTATCTAGCATTCTTTAGATTATAACGGTCATGAAAAATAGAAAGGTGTCCTCTTTCTGGAAATTAGTGAATCTATTTATTAGAAGTAAACGATATAAAAAACCAAATATTCCAATGATAGACCTGTTTAAGCTCATCTCCCATTTCTTCAGTGTTCTAATTTCTTTATTTTTCCCTTGTCTTAGGATTTTACATATTGCACCATTCTCTTCACTCTACTCCTTCTCTGTGGTCAAAAGAATTTAAAAGCAACATTCTTGGTCTAGTTACAAACCTGGTGTCAAGAAAACTGTTACACCATAAGCAGTTCTTTTTTATTTATCATGTATGAATTAGGTAAGAACAAACCAGTTAGATGATATTAAAAGCAAGTGATATGTAATATGTTCATTTTTTTCTTCTTAAAGATACAATAAAAGGGAAGAAGACTTTCCTAGTCTAAGAGAATATAATGATTTTCTGGAAGAAGTGGAAGAAATTGGTATGTATTTAATGCTTGTACTTTGGTATGCTAGCCTGTATGCTTTTATCTTTTAGATGCCTAAGAGAATATTTCATATAAAAGTCTCTGACAAATTTTGTTGTGGTAGTTGATGTTTACCTAATTACTTTCCATTGTACCTAAAAGACATACTTAAGTAATAAACATTTTGTCTTAGGAAAAATATGATGAATAGAGGTACTACTCCTTTATAGCTGGAAAGAAAGGTATATATATGTGTATATATTTTCTGTATGTTGATGATGTATTATAATAAATGAGAACAATACTCAGTTTTAAAAAATAGAATTTCCATTATCTGTATCCATGGTGATTAAAGCCATAAGTTGTTTATTCACCATTTATGATTCTGTGCATGCACTAATTTGAAAATACTATGAAATAGTTGAATGTTGAAGTGACATTCTGTTATTCAGTGTTACTGTAGAATCAGAAGGTAGAGTAATCTTGGTGCTTATTCTTTCTCTTGTGATTAGTCTAAACGAAGCTTTCATCAAAAGAAAGCATTGTTTCTGTTTTTTTTATTTAAAAATTTATTTATTTTTAATTGAAGGATAATTGTTTTACAGTATTGTGTTGGTTTCTGCCATACATCAACATGCATCAGCCATAAGTATACATATGTCCCTCCTGTTTCTGTTTTCTTAAATAAGATTTTAGAGATGCTACAAAGTCTGAAATTGCTAAAACATCAGTTAAACTTGCCATAATTATTCAGGGCATCAGAGGGCAAACACACTGAAACCATACTCACAGAAAACTAGTCAATCTAATCACACTAGGACCACAGCCTTGTCTAGCTCAATGAAACTAAGCCATGCCCGTGGGGCAACCCAAGACGGGCGGGTCATGGTAGAGAGATTCGACAGAATGTTGTCCATTGGAGAAGGGAATGGCAAACCACTTCAGTATTCTTGCCTTGAGAACCCCATGAACAGTATGAAAAGGTAAAATGATAGGATACTGAAAGAGAAACTCCCCAGGGCAGTAGGTCCCCAATATTCTACTGGAAATCAGTGGAGAAATAACTCCAGAAAGAATGATGGGATGGAGCCAAAGCAAAAAAATACCCAGCTGTGGATGTGAGTGGTGATAGAAGCAAGGTCCAATGCTGTAAAGAGCAATATTGCATAGGAACCTGGAATGTCAGGTCCATGAATCAAGGGAAATTGGAAGTGGTCAAACAAGAGATGGCAAGAGTGAATGTCAACATTCTAGGAATGAGCGAACTGAAATGGACTGGAATGGGTGAATTTAACTCAGATAACCATTATATCTACTACTGTGGGCAGGAATCCCTCAGAATAAATGGAGTAGCCATCATGGTCAACAAAAGAGTCTGAAATGCAGTACTTGGATGCAATCTCAAAAATGACAGAATGATCTCTGTTCGTTTCCAAGGCAAACCATTCAATATCACAGTAATCCAAGTCTATGCCCCAACCAGTAACGCTGAAGAAGCTCAAGTTGAACGGTTCTGTGAAGACCTACAAGACCTTTTAGAGCTAACACCCAAAAAAGATGTCCTTTTCATTATAGGGAACTGGAATGCAAAAGTAGGAAGTCAAGAAACACCTGGAGTAACAGGCAAATTTGGCCTTGGAATACGGAATGAAGCAGGGCAAAGACTAATAGAGTTTTGCCAAGAAAATGCACTGGTCATAACAAACACCCTCTTCCAACAACACAAGAGAAGACTCTACACATCGACATC
>NW_011494826.1:2129688-2130436 GCF_000754665.1 Bison bison bison | reverse complement strand
AAATCAGATTGATTATATTCTTTGCAGCCAAAGGTGGAGAAGCTCTATACAGTCAGCAAAAACAAGACCAGGAGCTGACTGTGGCTCAGACCATGAACTCCTTATTGCCAAATTCAGACTTAAATTGAAGAAAGTAGGGAAAGCCACTAGACCATTCAGGTATGACCTAAATCAAATCCCTTATGATTATACAGTGGAAGTGAGAAATAGATTTAAGGGCCTAGATCTGATAAATAGAGTGCCTGATGAACTATGGAATGAGGTTCGTGACATTGTACAGGAGACAGGGATCAAGACCATTCCCATAGAAAAGAAATGCAAAAAAGCAAAATGGCTGTCTGGGGAGGCCTTACAAATAGCTGTGAAAAGAAAAGCGAAAAGCAAAGGAGAAAAGGAAAGATATAAACATCTGAATGCAAAGTTCCAAAGAACAGCAAGAAGAGATAAGAAAGCCGCCTTCAGTGATCAATGCAAAGAAATACAGGAAAACAACAGAATGGGAAAGACTAGGGATCTCTTCAAGAAAATCAGAGATACCAAGGAACATTTCATGCAAAGATGGGCTTGATAAAGGACAGAAATGGTATGGACCTAACAGAAGCAGAAGATATTAAGAAGAGATGGCAAGAATACACAGAAGAACTGTACAAAAAAGATCTTCACGACCCAGATAATCACGATGGTGTGATCACTGACCTAGAGCCAGACATCCTGGAATGTGAAGTCAAGTGGGCCTTAGAAAGCATTA
>NW_011494826.1:2128785-2129205 GCF_000754665.1 Bison bison bison | reverse complement strand
ATCTATTTCTGCTTTATTGACTATGCCAAAGCCTTTGACTGTGTGGATCACAATAAACTGTGGAAAATTCTGAAAGAGATGGGAATACCAGAACACCTGATCTGCCTCTAGAGAAATTTGTATGCAGGTCAGGAAGCAACAGTTAGAACTGGACATGGAACAACAGACTGGTTCCAAATAGGAAAAGGAGTATGTCAAGGCTGTATATTGTCACCCTGTTTATTTAATTTATATGCAGAGTACATCATGAGAAACGCTGGGCTGGAAGAAACACAAGCTGGAATCAAGATTGCCGGGAGAAATATCAATAACCTCAGATATGCAGATGACACCACCCTTATGGCAGAAAGTGAAGAGGAACTCAAAAGCCTCTTGATGAAAGTGAAAGTGGAGAGTGAAAAAGTTGGCTTAAAGCTCAAC
>NW_011494826.1:2123868-2128685 GCF_000754665.1 Bison bison bison | reverse complement strand
TATAACCAACCTAGACAGCATATTAAAAAGCAGAGACATTACTTTGCCAACAAAGGTCCGTCTAGTCAAGGCTATGGTTTTTCCTGTGGTCATGTATGGATGTGAGAGTTGGACTGTGAAGAAGGGTGAGTGCCGAAGAATTGACACTTTTGAACTGTGGTGTTGGAGAAGACTCTTGAGAGTCCCTTGGACTGCAAGGAGATCCAACCAGTCCATTCTGAAGGAAATCAGCCCTGGGTGTTCTTTGGAAGGAATGATGCTAAAGCTGAAACTCCAGTACTTTGGCCACCTCATGCGAAGAGTTGACTCATTGGAAAAGACTCTGATGCTGGCAGGGATTGGGGGCAGGAGGAGAAGGGGACGACAGAAGATGAGATGGCTGGATGGTGTCACTGAGTTGATGGACATGAGTCTCAGTGAACTCTCGGAGTTGGTGATGGACAGGGAGGCCTGGCGTGCTGTGATTCATGGGGTCGCAAAGAGTCGGACACGACTGAGCGACTGATCTGGTCTGAATCTAGGTTTGGAAATAATACAGAAGTTATAGACTATGAAAATTAGAACAAGCCCAAGAGAATTAAATAATTATCTTTTTTTTCTTTTCTCAAACCTGAGAGCCAAGCTATACTCATGTTATTTCTTAAAATAGAATTATAATAAAATTTATTATTCTGTAAAATATTTATATTGTACATTTTTTAGAAAATTCAAATTTCTGAGGAATAGAGTATTCTAATTCTTTTTGTTTCTTTATTAACTGAGAAAAACTCAAAACCTTTTATTTCGACAGTTGTTGAAACTTTTCTAAAATAGCTGTTTATTTATTATATCATAGCGAGTAGCACATACAGAACACAATTTAGCCTTTTTTCTGATATCTTTTAGTGCCTTGGAACCATTGCTTTTTTATTCTAATTGTATTCATTGTACTTTGTATGTAATAGCAACCCTGAATGGCTATAGATTTTAGCTGAAAAGATGATAATTTGGGGAGTGCTAAGGTAAAGCAGAAAAGTTAGGATATAGACTGAGAAGATGAACTGAAAACAAATTTGCAAAAATGGGCAAGTGTGCAGGTATGTAGAAATCTGGCTATACTTAGATATTTGGTTTTGGACAGGCAGTTGGACAATAAGCAATAAGACATACAGCTTACATTTATTCTAAAGGTAATGTGACTAGTCAAAAGTCTAGTCAGGCAATGAAGGGAGAGCAGATTACAGGTGTCACAGAGCAAGTTGAATACATGGTCACAAATCCAAGCAGTCAGGTAAGATAAATAAAATAAATTGATAGACCAAGAAGGAGGGGAAGGTGGAATCTTGATTCTGGAACAAGATTTTGGTTGAGCCATGATTTTGAAACTACATTTTTGGGTTTTTTTTGCTGTGACATTATTTAATTTGGAGATATGAACCACCTGAGGGCCTGTAGGTAAAATCATGGCCAGAAGTGGGAGGTAGGAGTGACAGGTAAGAACAAGTCTGAATATTAGGGCTTACAATACTGTCATTTTTTTCTTTATTAGATAAGGAAACTAGCCCAGAACATTTAATTTGAAAGTGATTCTGCTAATATGTATATTCATGAAGGACTAACTTTAGTTGCAGTATGTTGACACTCTCTTAACCAAATTCTGCTTAGTTGACTTATTGGAGTAACTGATATTTCCCAGTCCCTCTATAACATGAACTGACTGATGATTGAAGCATAATTAATGCATAATGTATCCTGTCCATTAGAAGATGTCTTTAAGTATACTTCTGTACTTCTCTCACCAGTTCAGTTATATATAAAGTTGATTGCATAGGTTATCAAACCTTCTTATGCCGGTTATACTTTTTAATTGTAATTAATTTAAGTAGTTTGTAAGACTGGAAAAATTATAGAACTTTAGAAGGATTCTATTTCTGAAGTCCTTGGTCCACTTGAAAAAAATGGGAACTGAACAATATAGATAACACTTACGGTTTATACAAGAAGGAAGCAGAATTCCCATTAAAAACTGTACCTTAACTGTATGTTATTACATTAGAGAGTGACTGTACACTTAGTGCATATGCTTTAAGTTAAAGTGTTCAAGGAGTGTGTATATATGTTTCACCTCTTTGGCAGACTTTTAAAAGTAATCCACTACTGATCCTGATCATGTTGGACAAAGAGCAACTAGTTCTTTTGCATTTGAAAATATTGATGAAGTTTGGGACCTGGCCTCATGGATTCATAGTTTATTTTCTGAACATCAGGTCAATTCAGCAAATATTGTTCTCTGTGAATTATTTACTTGCTGAGAATGTGTGACCTTTGTGTTCAATAGGTTCATGTTCTAAAGGGGAAGATAATTATGAAATTATAATTTAATGTGAAGGTATATGGGCATTTATTTATAAAGTATTTCAGGAATATAGATAGCAAAACAATTCAGCATTAGAAAGTAGAGGTAAAGTTTGAACCACAGAACACACAATCTTAAAAGATGAATAGTTTACCAGGTAGAAAGGGGATGGAAGAAAGTTTGTAGCAAAGACAAAGTCACAGAAATACATGTTGAGCATGTTGGATAATGTAGCAAGTGTTAATCTGTTATAGGGAGATAGAACCAGGGGAGTGACTAACAGACTGGACCTGGGTTAATGAGGGCTTTGTAAGCTAGACTGTAAGGGTTAAGATTTTATTGCGTGGCTAGTAGAGAGGCAGCAGAATATTGTGGTGAAAGTGAAAACTGAAAGTGAAAGTCACATGCACAACTCACTCATCTCACATGCTAGTAATGCTTAAAATTCTGCAAGTCAGGCTTCAACAGTACATGAACCATGAACTTCCAAATGTTCAAGCTGCTTTTAGAAAAGGCAGAGGAACCAGAGATCAAATTTCCAACATCCATTGGATCATCGAAAAAGCAAGAGTTCCAGAAAATCATCTACTTTTGCTTTATTGACAATACAAAGCCTTTAACTGTGTGGATCATAACAAACTGTGGAAAATTCTGAAAGAGATGGGAATATCACACCACCTGACCTGCCTCTTGAGAAATCTGTATGCAGGTTAGGAAGCAACAGTTAGAACTGGAGATGGAACAACAGACTAGTTCCAAATAGGAAAAGGAGTATGTCAAGGCTATATATTGTCAAGCTGCTTGTTTAACTTATATGCAGAGTACATCATGAGAAATGCTGGGGTGCATGAAGCAGAGGCTGGAATCAAGATTGCCAGGAGAAATATCAATAACCTCAGATATGCAGATGATAGCACCCTTATGGCAGAAAGCCTAGAACTACAGAGCCTCTTGATGAAAGTGAAAGAGGAGAGTGAAAACGTTGGCTTAGAGCTCAGTATTCAGAAAACTAAGATCATGGCATCTGGTCCCTGATATCACCTCATGGGAAATAGATGGGGAAACAGTGGAAACAGTGACAGACTTTATTTTTTTGGGATCCAAAATCACTGCAGATGGTGACTGCAGCCATGAAATTAAAAAGACACTTGCTCCTTGGCAGTAAACGTATGACGGACCTAGACAGCATATTAAAAAGCAGAGACATTACTTTGCTAACAAAGGTGCGTCTAGTCAAAGCTGTGGTTTTTGCAGTAGTCACCAATGGATGTCAGAGATGAACTATAAAGAAAGCTGAGCGCCGAAGGATTGATGGCTTTGAACTGTGGTGTTGGAGAAGACTCTTGCACTTCTTGGACTTGAGGGTCCCTTGGACTGCAAGGAATTCCAACAAGTCCATCATAAAGGAGATCATTCCAGAGTTTTCAAAGGAAGGTCTGATGCTGAAGCTGAATCTCCAGTACTTTGGCCACCTGATGTGAAGAACACGCTCATTGGAAAAGACCCTGATGCTGGGAAAGATTGAAGGCGGGAGGAGAAGGGGACAACAAAGAATGAGATGATTGGATGGCTTCACCGCCACAGTGGACATGAGTTTGAGTAAACTCTGGGAGTTGGTGATGGACAGGGAGGCCTGGCGTGCTGCAGTCCATGGGGTCGCAAAGAGTTGGACGTGACTGAGCAACTGAACTGAACTGAACTTACCGTCTGAGCCACCAGGGAAGAACAAACTAGAATAGGTAGTAACTAAGAGAGATAGTTAAAAGGGATGTTTTAGAGCTAGAGTATTTGAGTGAATAATTTCATGTAAGAAATTATTCTTACATGCAGTGGCCATAGGACTGGAAAAGGTCAGTTTTAATTTTGATCCCAAAGAAAGGCAATGCCAAAGAATGTTCAGACAACCGCACAGTTGCACTCATCTCACACGCTAGCAAAGGAATGCTCAAAATTCTCCAAGTCAGGTTTCAACAGTACGTGAACTGTGAACTTCTAGATGTTCAAGCTGCTTTTAGAAAAGGCAGAGGAACCAGAGATCAAATTGCCAACATCTGTTCGATCATCGAAAAAGCAAAAGAGTTCCAGAAAAACATCTATTTCTGCTTTATTGACTATGCCAAAGCCTTTGACTGTGTGGATCACAATAAACTGTGGAAAATTCTGAAAGAGATGGGAATACCAGACCACCTGATCTGCCTCTTGAGAAATCTGTATGCAGGTCAGGAAGCAACAGTTAGAACTGGACATGGAACAACAGACTGGTTCCAAACAGAAAAAGGAGTACGTCAAGGCTGTATATTGTCACCCTGCTTATTTAACTTATATGCAGAGTACATCATGAGAAACGCTGGGCTGGAAGAAACACAAGCTAGAATCAAGATTGCCGGGAGAAATATCAATAACCTCAGATATGCAGATGACACCACCCTTATGTCAGAAAGTGAAGAGGAACTCAAAAGCCTCTTGATGAAAATGAAAGTGG
>NW_011494826.1:2100930-2123463 GCF_000754665.1 Bison bison bison | reverse complement strand
GATGTCTTTGGAAGGAATGATGCTAAAGCTGAAACTCCAGTACTTTGGCCACCTCATGCGAAGAGTTGACTCATTGGAAAAGACTCTGATGCTGGGAGGGATTGAGGGCAGCAGGAGAAGGGGACAACAGAGGATGAGATGGCTGGATGGCATCACTGACTCGATGGACGTGAGTCTGAGTGAACTCCGGGAGTTGGTGATGGACAGGGAGGCCTGGCGTGCTGTGATTCATGGGGTCGCAAAGAGTCGGACACAACTGAGCGACTGAACTCAACTGAATTGAACTTCATATAAGAAGTGAGTTAAAGTGTAGGCTAGGATGAATTGCAGTATTCTTACCTTGAGCAGTTGTATGATATTAATCTAGAAAATAAAAATGGGAGAAGTGGCATTATTTTTTACTGTTTTGTTGGGTAGAGAGTATGGAAATGAGGAAAAGACCAGTTTCTGCCCTTTTAAGTTCTGTTAGGTTGTGACTCACACCACTTACTTAAGTGTCATTGTTCTGATTGTTATGGTATAAATAAAAGTTTTTTTTTTTAGACTTCCTTTTAAAATCTTGTTTCAGTAGCTGTTTATTTTGTGTCTTATTTCGTTCTTTTAAAGATGATTAGTTAGATGTTTGTGATATCTGTATTTGCTATCTCTGTGTTAATCAAAAGCATGGTTTTCACAACTCTTGGGATAGGTATTTTAATCTATTTTGCATTTGGAGAGGAGGCACAGAGGGTTTAACTGTTGTTCTGGAGATCACATTGCTAATATATAATGTAGCCAGACTGAACATAGGTTTTCCTAACTTACAGAGCCCATCAAAGTACTTCGTAGTCTCAGAGATTAGTTAATAGTCTGAGTCTAGAATATGGAGTGCTGTTTAGTATAGAAGAGTTGGAGAAGACAAAAATCTATATATTGGTGGTATAATTTTGAAGGATCTTAAAGAAGTTTGGTAGGAAGGAAGATAAGGTGCTATTGAGGTTAGAATGAAAAGAATAAAGTTGGTAGGATGGCTAAGGAGTCAGTGTTTGAGGATTTATAAATTAGGGATCAGTCACTGTTATAGAAATTCATTATGAACCCTTTGAATATGATGAATATAAAAAGTTTAGAGCACTGTAATTTTGAGTAGTGGCATAAAAAATTACAATAGAAGGGGGCACATAGGAAGATGGACTTTCTTATAGCTTTGACAATGGGCCCTTTTCTGTGGTTATGACAATCTAAACATAAAAATTCTTGTTCCTTTTGGCCTCAGGGATTATCTCAAAGTTTTGTCCTTAGTTTCATAATAAACATATTATTCTTTTGGTTTAGGGTATTTTTGTTTTAAAAGGGTGAGAATGTCCTAAGGGCTTTAATTATGAATTCTGGATGTCAAAAAGACTGCAGAATTGCACTTAAATAACATTAAATCTTTCAGAAAATACAGTAGGTTTTTTGTTGGCTTTTAATACTTGACTAAAGACAGGTCAACATCTGAGCTAAGCCAGTAACCAGGATAGATAAAAGACCAAATAATTGTTATAGAAAATTCTTTTCTTTCTTCTAAGCTCTTATACCCATCTGCTTCATTGTATTATGAATGAGACTCACCTCATCTGATGTTTTCAAAATTGTAATCCACTTTTAGTGTTTTTCTCGCTCTGTTTTTTAAAGGAAGAGATTTGTATTACTTATGATTATGGTTTGCATCTATTATATTGTTATTACCTTTGCTTTCTAAATTAAAAAAATGAAATAAACAAATTGGTTATTTGCGTTTCATTAAAATTCATAAAATTTTTAATAAGCATAAAATAGAAATTATCTATAACAGATCAGTTTCACTTATAATTTAACTTTACTGTTTCTAATTTCTGTTTAATGAGAAGTTTTATTCAGCACATTGTCTAGCTTTGTGATAAACTGTAACTTTTTTTTAATTGCTCTAAACATTTTAATAAAGTTCAACATAGGATATCAATTTGATTAACTTTACTTGTCAGTAGATTCATACCATAAGAAACAAAGATCATTTTTTCCCTATAGTTTCTCATTTGCTTACTTTGCCTTTCTAAATAATTCAATTTTGTAATTATAAAGGTCATTTAAATTCAATCTGTGTTTATAAAGATAATTATAAATATTAGCATTTTGATTTCTTTGTTATTTTAGTGTTTTGGAGATATGATTGATATGCAATATTATATTAGTTTCAGGTGTATAGCTTAGTGATTCCATATTTTTATGTATGATGAAGTGATCATTGCAATAAGACCATTTACCATCCATTACTATAGAAAGTAATTACAGTATTATTGACTATACCCAGTCCAGTACTGTTGCGTGGAAAACCCCATGGATGGAGGAGCATGGTAGGCTATAGTCCATGGGGTCGCAAAGAGTCGGACACGACTGAGCAACTTCACTTCACTGACTGTGTTCCCTTATGTACACGACATCCCTGTGACGTATAACTTATTTTAAACTGAAGTTTGTACTTCTTTTTCCACTTTACCTGTTTCGTCTATCCCTCCCATACCCGTATTGGTTTATTTTTTTTCTCTTGTAATAATTCAGCAAGAATTTCTCGAGCTCTTACCAGATGTTTCTTTTTTTAATAGACTTTATTTTTTAGAGCAGATTCACAGAAAAAATTAAATGAAACGTGCAGAGAGTTCCCTTATACCCCTTGTACCTCACATACACACAGACTCCCCCACTATCTGCATACCTACCTGAATGACAAATCTGTTATAATCAATGAACCTACATTAATATTGTCATCTCCCAAGGTCCATAGTTTACATTAAGGTTTACTCTTGATATTGTACGTTTTCTGGGTTTGGATATATATAATGGCATGTATCCTCCATTATAGTATTGTACAGAATAGCTTTAGTACCCTGAAACTCCTCTGTGTTCTGCTTATTTGTCCCTTCTTCCCCTCAGTCCTTGGCAACCACTGATCTTTTTACTGTCTCTGTAGTTTTGCTTTTTTTAGAGTATCCGTTGAAATCATACAGTGTGTAGCCTTATCAGTTGCCTTAGTAATACACATTTAAGTTTCCTCTCTGTCTTTTTTATGGTTTGATGTGCTGTGCTCAGTTGTGTCTGACTCTCTGTGACCCCATGGACTATAGCTCGCCAGGTTCCTCTGTCCATGTGATTTTCCAGGCAAAAACACTGGAGTGGATTGCCATTCCTCCTCCAGGGATCTTCCTGACCCAGAGATTGAACCTGCATCTCTGGCATCTCCTGCATTGGCAGGCAGATTCTTTACCACTGCACCGCCTGGGCTAACCCTTTGATAGCTTATATTTGGTGCTTAATAATATCTCATTGTCTGGATATACTCTAGTTTATTTATCTACTCAGACTACTGAAGGACATCTTGGTTTTTTCAGCAATGATGAATAAAGCTGCTGTAAACATTCATAAGCAGGATTTTGTGTGGACATGGTTTTTAACTCCTTTGGATAAATACCAAGGAGTGCAGTTGCAGGAGTGCAGGATTGTATGATAAGGGTGTGTTTCATTTTGTAAGAAACTCTCAAATTGCTTTCCAAAGTGCTATGCCATTTTGCATTCCCACTGCAGTGTATGAGTGTTCCTGTTGCTCCACATCCTTGCCAGCATTTGATGTCATCATGTAGGAGCATGGATTAAAGCAGATTATTTAGGGTAGATCAAACCTGCTTATAGGTCGAGCTAGAGGAAGCAGTTGTAAGTAATTGGAGAAGGAATCTAAGGGCTAATAATAGAAGCATAAAGATTAGAGAAATCCAAGGGAGATCTGAATTGAATTACAGAATAGGAGAGACAGTGATGAGGACCCTTATTTAGATGAGCTTATATTAACACTGAAAGGGGTATGGCTGTGGGCGGTACTTTAAAATATGAGTTTATATTCATATAAGTTAAAAACATTTTTTGTCCAGAGAGTTATAATAACCTTTAAATTTACGTATGTAAACTTAAAAGGGAGTTCAGTTCAGTTCAGTCACTCAGTCGTGTTTGACTCTTTGCGACCCCATGAATTGGAGCACGCCAGGCCTCCCTGTCCATCACCAACTCCCGGAGTTCACTCAAACTCACGTCCATTGAGTTGGTGATGCCATCCAGCCATCTCAATCCAGCCATCTCATCCTCTGTCTTCCCCTTCTCCTCCTGCCCCTAATCCTTCCCAGCATCAGAGTCTTTTCCAATGAGTCAACTCTTCGCATGAGGTGGCCAAAGTACTGGAGTTTCAGCTTTAGCATCATTCCTTCCAAAGAACACCCAGGACTGATCTCATTTAGAATGGACTGGTTGGATCTCCTTGCAGTCCAAGGGACTCTCAAGAGTCTTCTCCAACACCACAGTTCAAAAGCATCAATTCTTCGGCGCTCAGCTTTCTTCACAGTCCAACTCTCACATCCATACATGACTACTGGAAAAACCATAGCCTTGACTAGACGGACCTTTGTTGACCAAGTAATGTCTCTGCTTTTGAATATGCTATCTAGGTTGGTCATAACTTTCCTTCCAAGGGGTAAGAGTCTTTTAAATTCATGGCTGCAATCACCATCTGCAGTGATTTTGGAGCCCCCAAAAATAAAGTCTGCCACTGTTTCCACTGTTTCCACATCTATTTCCCATGAAGTGATGGGACCAGATGCCATGATCTTAGTTTTCTGAATGTTGAGCTTTAAGCCAACTTTTTCACTCTCCTCTTTCACTTAGAGGCCTTTTAGTTCCTCTTCACTTTCTGACATAAGGGTGGTGTCATCTGCATATCTGAGGTTATTGATACTTCTCCCGGCAATCTTGATTCCAGCTTGTGTTTCTTCCAGTCCAGCGTTTCTCATGATGTACTCTGCATATAAGTTAAATAAGCAGGGTGACAACATACAGCCTTGACGTACTCCTTTTTCTGTTTGGAACCAGTCTGTTGTTCCATGTCCAGTTCTAACTGTTGCTTCCTGACCTGCATACAGATTTCTCAAGAGGCAGGTCAGGTGGTCTGGTATTCCCAGCTCTTTCAGAATTTTCCACAGTTTATTGTGATCTACACAGTCAAAGGCTTTGGCATAGTCAATAAAGCAGAAATAGATGTTTTTCTGCAACTCTCTTGCTTTTTCCATGATCCAGAAGGGAGTTAGGCATTTATAATTAAAATCACTTTGGATTAGAATTATAAAAAGATAGTTCTAACTTACTGAAAGTTTATCTCCTTTCTGAACATGTTTCAGTGGCTTCTCTTACTCAGCTATTTCAGTCTTCAGTTTTGGAGCCAGATTATCCTTTACCTTCCCTGTTAGGTTTCGACTCATATATTTCATACTTTTCCAGATCTAGACTATATGGGAAATGATTCAGTCTTAGGTCCAGCTATGTTGAAGATTAGAATAAAACCTGTTTTTGTTGGATAATATTTTTTATTCCTTTGGATAATTTTTCTGTTTCTGGAGCTTAGATTCTTTTCAGTATTGATTCTGACTAGTGTAGTAGATTTAAGACTTACTTTTTTTTAAATAAAAAATTTAAGCAATCTTTTTTATACTTTTAAAGTTAAAATGGGCAATATAAAATTCATATCCAGTGTGACTATGGCAAGCACACATATTAGATTTTTTGAGGTTATTTAGATCTGTAGGTAGTCTGTGTGATAGTCTGACAGTCTTTCCTTATATTTGGTTCATAAAATCATAGTTGCTGAACTAGAACTAGTTTCTATAAAGTAGGTGGTCAGTAAAAAGACACAAATGGAGCCGTAAGGAATGACAACCTGATGAATTAAGAAATCATTGTGATGAATATTTGGTTTTTATTATCTTTGCAAGATGTATGTTATTTCATGTCACTGTTTCTTTTCTCATGCAGTTTTCAATCTGACCAACAATGTGGATTTGGACAATACCAAAAAGAAAATGGAGATATACCAAAAGGAAAACAAAGATGTCATTCAGAAAAATAAGTTAAAGCTGGTTGGTGCCAAGTATTTTCTTCTTCTTTTGTATTAGAAACTAATGCTTCCACATGATCCTTTAAAAAGCTTTTTCTAAACCTAGTCATATTTACAAAGAATTTAGGTGTAATTAAGTCCAGAAATACTAGTATATTTATATATGCATATAGGTATGAGGCACATATTACTATAGCAAAAACAGTTTTGATGGCATTATTAAAATATATTCTATAAAGGAAAAATAATTGTATGCATGCAGAGATTTAATTATCTAACTTACACAGTTTAGCTGTCATTTCTTCAGTATAGCTAGGGTTTCTAGTTTTGGGGAAAGCAGAGGTAATTGTTTTTAAGGTGCTATTCCAGGAATTTGTAATCATTGGTAAAAATGATATAGATATGTTTGGATTACATAGCTTGAATGTTTGGATTACATAGCTTGTATTTTTGTCTTGTACTTAGATTTACTTGTTATAGTCTTCAAGTGTTTCATTAAGGCACTTCTTTCCTACAATAAAACTCTTGAGGAATTGACATTCTATTCTGTTCATATCCAGCCTGGCTTCCTTAGAAAGGTGTCTCATTTCCGAGAGCATCAGTATGCCATAAAAATTACTCACTTTCCCCAGTAGCCTTCTCTGGGTACATCAGAAGATACATGCATAATAGGTATGCCCGGGTGACTTGTTGCATTAACTGTGTTTAACTTAATAAGGTTGTTCTTTCAAGTGAGTGCTTTTTTCATTTATAGTTTTAAGCTACCAAATCATATTGAGAGTTTAAATGAACGAATGATCTAATTTTAGGCTGGTTATATTATTTTAAAGTAGGAATTTCTAATTAATGAAAACCTTATAATGATAAGTTATTGAATACAATTGACCCTTGAACAACACAGGTTTGAACTGTGTAGGTCCACTTAACACCTGGTTTATTTTCAATAGTGAATACTACTCTACCACATGTTGAGATTGAATCCTTGGTTGCAGAACCTCAGACACAGAGGGAACCACTGATAAGGAGTGCAGACTAAACTATACGTGAATTTTCAACTGTGCCAAGGACCAGCATCCGTAATACCTCATGTTGTATAATGATCAACTTGTACTTTGTTTAATGCATGTTACAGTGACTACATTTATTCTTCCTGTTAGCGTTTAGCACCTGAATCTCTTATAACTAAGTGTTTTGGTCAATAATTCATTATCATTTATTAATGGATCATTCTATGATGAGCATTTTATTAGTGATATGTAGCTATTTGGTGTTGGCATAAATACAGACGTAGGACCATTTTTTAAGATGGTGCAAGTTCATGTATATCAGTAACTACAGTGTCTTTGGGTAGAGCCCAGTTCTGTAGTGGCCCAAGGAATGTGGACTATATGAATGATGTATTTACTATCCTGAGGTAGCAACTTGCCTTTAATGTCTTTGCGAATGTTAAAGTCTCACTGTTCCAAAAACATCAGAATTGTATCAAAAAAGGGGAAAAAGCTCAATCTCTTGTATAGTTAGGCACATAAGATGACTCATTTCTGACAGAGAAACTATTACTGAGTTTACTGTGGAAGCTGAAGCTGCAACACTTTGGCCAACTGCTATAAAGAGCTGACTCATTGGAAAAGACCTTGATGCTGGAAAAGATTGAGGGCAGAAGGAGAAGCAGGTGACAAAGGATGAGGTGGTTGCATGTCATCATCTACTCAATGGACATGAGTTTGAGCAAACTGTGGGAGATCATGAAGGACAGGGAAGCCTGGCATGCTGCAGACCATGGAGTCGCAAAGAGTCAGACATGACTTAGTGACTGAACAACAGCAGCAGCAGCAGCAGCTACAACAAAAACAACATACATTTCAAAATGATCACCATTATAAGTCAAGTTACCATTATGATTGTATGGTTACCATCATGATACAAAGATACTGTATTCTTGTTGACTATATTCCCCCACACTGTGCATTTCGTACCTGTGACTTATTTATTTTGTAAATGGAAGTTCACACTTAATCTTTCTCACCTATTTCTTTCATTCCCTATCCCCTTTCCCCCCAGAAACCTTCTGTTTGTTCTCTGTATCTATGACTGTTTTGTTATTTTTGGTTACTTGTTTTGTTTTTTCGATTCCAAATGTAAATGAAATCATACAGTATTTGTCTTTCTTTGACTTTTTAAATTTTAGCATAGTACCATCTAGGTCAATCCAAATGACAAGATTTCATTCTTTTTTTTTAATGGCTGAGTAATGTTTGATTTAATATGTTACATCTTTTTTATCCATTCTTCTGTTGATGGGTACTCAAGGTGCTTCTGTTATCTTGGCTTATTTAAATAATGCAGAAATGAATGTTGAGGTGCATATATCTTTTCAAATTAGTGTTTTGCTTTCCTTTGGATAAGAACTCAGAATTGCTTGATTGTATTGTAGTTCTATTTCTGATTTTTTGAGGAACCTTCTTATTTCCATAGTACCTGCACCAGTTTACATTCCTAGGGTCCCCTTTTCTCCACATCCTTTCCAACATTTGTTATTTGTTTTCTTTTTGCTGATGACCATTCTGACAGATGTGAGGTGATATTATGGTATTCATTTGCATTTCCCTGATGATTAGTGATATTAAGCATTTTTTCCTATGCCTTTAGGCCATCTGTATGTCCTCTGGAAAAATGTCTATTCAGGTTCTTTGCCCATTTTTTAATCAGGTTATTTGTTTTTTTGATGTTGAGTTCTATGAATTCTTTGTATATTTTGGACATTAACCTCTTACCAGATTTATTCTTTGCTACCCATGCTACCCATTTGACATGGGTAGATGTCAAAGAGCATATTACCCATGTTGTCTTGTAAGAGTTTTATGGTTTCAGGTCTTACACTTAAGTCTTAAATAATCCCTTTTGAGTTTATTTTTGTTGATGGTGTGAGAAAGTAGTCCTGTTTAATTCTTTCACGTGCAGCTGTCTAGTTTTTCCAACACCATTTACTGAAGAGGCTGTCTTTTTTCTTGTTGTATGTTCTTGCTCCCTTTGTCATGGATTAATTGCCCATATAAGTGGGTTTACTTCTGGGCTCTCTGTTCTATTCCACATTGATCTGTGTGTCTGTTTTTGTACTAGTACTTTGTTTTCTTGAAGACTGTGTCTTCGTATTGTAGTTTGAAATCAGGTAGTATGATACTTTGAACTTTGTTGTTCTTTTTCAAGATTGTTTTGACTATTCGAGGTCTTTTATGTTGCCATACACACAAAATTATTTGTTCTAGTCCTGTGAAAAATGTGGTTGATATTTTGATAGGGATTGCACTGAATTTGTAGATTGTGTTGGGGTAGTATGGCCATTTTAAAACTGTTAATTCTTCATGAGCACAGTAGATCTTTCCATATGTTTGTGTTGTCTTCATTTTCTTTTGTCAGTGTCTTACAGTTTTCTCTTTATAGGTCTTTTACTTCCTTAGATTACTTCCCAGGTATTTTATTCTTTTTGATGCAGGTGTAAATGAGATTCTTTTCTCTTTCTGATAGTTTGTTGTTAGTGTATAGAAATGCAGCAGATTTTTATAGATTAATTTTGTATACTGCAAGTTTACTGAATTCATCGGTGAGTTCTAATAGGTTTTTTGTTGGCATGTTTAGAATTTTGTATATATAGTATCATGCAATCTTCAAACATTGACAGTTTTTCTTCTTCCTTTCCAATTGGAATTCTTTTTCTTTTTTTTTTTGTTTGATTGCTGTGGCTAAGACTTCCAATACAATACTTCCAATACTTTATTTTTTAATAAAAATGGCAAGAGTGAGCATCCTTGTCTTGTTCCTGATCTTAGAGGAAATGCTTTCAGCTTTGCACTGTTGAGCATAATATTAGTTATGGGCTTGTCATATTTGGCCTTTATTGTTTTATGTTCATTCTGTGCCTACTTTGTTTAGAGTTTTATCATAAACGAATGTTGAATTTGATCAAAATCCCTTTTTATATCTACTGAGATGACAATATGCTTTTTATTTTTCAATTTATAAATGTGGTGTGTCACATTGATTGATTTGTGGGTATTGAACCATCCTTACATTCTTGGGTATAAATCTCACATGATTATGGTATATGATCCTTTTAATGTATTTTTGAATTTTGTTTTGCTAATATTTTGTTGAAGAGTTTTGCATCTATGTTCATCATAACTAATCTTTTTCATCTTCACTCACCTACCTATTTCTCCTATTATGTACTTTATCTAAGTGTTCAAGCCATATCTGGATAGTCTTCATATACTGTTTTTTAAAAAACTTTATTAGAAATTGAAGCATAATTGTTTTACAGTGTGCTGGTTTCTGCTGTATAATAATGAGTCATAATTGGATAGAGTGTATATGTCAATGCTACTTTCTCAATTTGTTCTACTAAATATATGATAATTGTTTTTCTCTTTCTGACTTACTTCACTCTGTACTGTAGGCTCTAGCTTTATCCACCTCATTAGAACTGACTCAAATTTGTTGCTTTTTATGGCTGAGTAATATTCCATTGTATATATATACCACATTTTCTTTATCCTTTCATCTGTTGATGCACATTTGGCTTGCTTCCAAGTCCTGACTATTATAAATAGTGCTGTCACAAACATTGTGGGTATATGTGTCTTTTTGAATTGTGATTTTCTCAGGTTATATGCCCAGTAGTGGAATTGCTGGGTCATACGGTAGTTTTATTCTTAGTTTGTTAAGGAATTTCCATACTGTTCTCCATAGTGGCTGTATCAATTTACATTTCCACTAACAGTGCAGTAGGGTTCTCTTTTTTCCACGTCTTCAGTATTTATTGTTTGTAGTTTTTTGATGATGGCCATTCTGATTGGTGTGGCTTCCCTGGTAGCTCAGTTAGTAAAGAGTCTGCCTGCAATGTGGGAGACTTGGGTTCAATCTCTGGATTGGGAAGATTCCCCTGGAGAAGGAAATGGCTACCCACTCCAGTATTCTTGCCTGGAGAATGCTATGGACAGAGAAGCCTGGTGGGCTACAGTTCATGGGGTCACAAAGAGTTGGACACGACTGAGTGCCTTAACACTTTCACTTTCATTCTGATTGGCGTGAGATGATACCTCATTGTAGTTCTCATTTGTATTTCTCCAATAATGAATGATGTTGAGCATCTTTTCACGGGTTTATTGGCCATCTATATGTCTTCTTTAGGGAATCATATACTGTTGGTAGTCTTTCCTGGCAACCCACTCCAGTGTTCTTGCCTGGAGAATCCCAGGGATGGCGGAGCCTGGTGGGCTGCCGTCTGTGGGGTCACACAGAGTCAGACACGACTAAAGTGACTTAGCAGTAACAGCAGTCTTTCCTTATGGTCTTTCAAACCTAGTTCCTCCTCTAATTTTATTATCGTTACTTTACATAGTATTCATTATTTCTTACTTGAGTTGGAATATTCCTCTGAGTATTCCTGTCTTCAATCTTGAACCCCAGTGATCTGTATTCGTCACTGCTTCTAGTCATCTTTCTAAATTCTGCACCCCTTAGTATGGTATGGTCAATTCTCCATTATCTGCCTTCTGCTAGCCTCTCCAGCTTTTATCAAGAGCTTTCCCCAACTTCATACTTAATTTCTTGGTCATACCAAGCATTCCAGCTTGATTTGTGTCTTCTTACCTTTGTTTTCTGTGCCTAAATGGCTCCTCTACTCTGCAGTGGGGTTAAATACCTACTGTTAGAAACATGCTCAGCCTTCATGAGCTGAGCTTACCTAGGGCTGTTAAAACAAATTACCCAAAACTGGGTGATTTAAAACAATGAAATTTGTCTCCTACAGGAACAGGCTTCTTGTAAGCTAGAAGTCTGAAGTCAAGGTGTCATCAGGGTCGTGGTCTCTCTGAAAGCTCTAGGGAGAAATCTTTTCTTTTAGCATCTTTGGCACCACTCTAATTTCTGCCTCTAACTTTCCATGGCCTTCTTCCCTGTGTGTCTGTATCCAAGTTTCCAGCATGACCTATCTTAACTTGGTTACATATGCAAAGACCCTATTTCCAAATAAGGCCACATTTATGGTTACCACGGGTTAAGAACTTCAACATGTATTTTGGGGGCACACATTCAACCTGTTAACACTCTGTGAAATCTGTTCTAACTCTACCTGTCCTCCGTCATATCACAGGGAATTAACCACTCTATTAATTTTGTCTCCCACCATACTCTGTGTAAACCTATCACTTGTTCTACTTATTGCTGATATGACACTGTTTTATTGTGAGACATCTTTTTCTGCTTATGGACCTACAGTCTAGTAATTCACTTTTCCAGCCTTCATATCTTACCCCCTAACTTTGTGCATTTATTCCTAGTAATTTTTCTAGATCAAGTTTGAATTTTCTTCTCCACTGGGTGCCTTAGTTAGAACAGCAATCTCAGTAATAGAAGTTTTTAAAATTATAGGGGAGAAATGCTACTAGAACTTAGCAACTGACTTAATTTAAGGGGGATGGGGTTGAGGGAGAAGGAGTAATAAAGATGACTTTGAGGTTTCAACTTGAGTTGACTGAGAGATGGGTGTGCATTTAGCAGAAATCAGGAATACAGGAGGGTTATCAGCTTTGGGAAACCAAATGCTGAACTTAATTTTGGATATACTGAGTTTGAATTATAAGGGAAATATTTTTTCATTTGGGAAACTTGTTTATTTCTGGGAGTTTATCTAATTTGTGAATTGATATAATCTTAACAGATTAGATTAACAGAGATTAATATGTAAATATTATTTTACATAAAAATATACTTTTCTGTGAGATCTCTGTTAATTCATGTTAGTGATTCCAAAACATATTATACTCTCTCCCTCTATTCTGTATTTGCCTCAAGGTGCCATAAATTCTCAGTATTATGTTGAATTAAAAAAAGGTATGGCAATGGCACCCTACTCCAGTACTCTAGCCTGGAAAATCCCGTGGATGGAGGAGCCTGGTAGGCTGTGGTTCATGGAGTTGCTAAGAGTCAGATATGACTGAGTGACTTCACTTTCACTTTTCACTTTCATGCATTGGAGAAGGAAATGGCAACCCACTCGTGTTCTTGCCTGGAGAATCCCAGGGACGGGGGAGCCTGGTGGGCTGCCATCTATGGGGTCGCACAGAGTTGGACACAACTGAAGTGACTTAGCAGCAGCATTGCATTTTTAAGAGCAACAGTCAGGATTTAAAATAAAGCCATTCAGATATTACTATATTTCTCATTCATAAGACTTAAAGAACAAAGAGTTGGTATAATACTGCTTTTTTAAAAAAATGTAAATTTATTTATTTTAGTTGGAGGTTAATTACTCTACAATATTGTATTTGCTTTGCCATACATCAACATGAATCTGCCACAGGTATACACGTGTTCCCCATCCTGAACCCCGCCTCCCTCCTCCCTCCCCATACCATCCTCCCGGGCCATCCCAATGCACCAGCCCCAAGCAACCAGCATCATGCATTGAACTTGGACTGGCGATTTGCCTCATACATGATATTATACAGGTTTCATTGCCATTCTCCCAAATTATCCCACCCTCTCCCTCCCTCACAGAGTCCAAAAAACTGTTCTATACATCCGTGTCTCCCTTGCTATCTCACATACAGGGTTATTGTTACCATCTTTCTAAGTTCCATATGTATGTGTTAGTATACTGTATTGGTGTTTTTCTTTCTGGCTTACTTCACTCTGTATAATAGGCTCCAGTTTCATCCACCTCATTAGAACTGATTCAAATGTATTCTTTTTAATGGCTGAGTAATACTCCATTGTGTATATGTACCCCAGCTTTCTTATCCATTCATCTGCTGATGGACATCTAGGTTGCTTCCATGTCCTGGCTATTATAAACAGTGCTGTGATGAACACTGGGGTACGTGTGTCTCTTTCAATTCTGGTTTCCTCGGTGTATATGCCCAGCAGTGGGATTGCTGGGTCATAAGGCAGTTCTATATCCAGTTTTTTAAGGAATGTCCACACTGTTCTCCATAGTGGCTGTACTAGTTTGCATTCCCACCAACAGTGTAAGAGGGTTCCTTTTTCTCCACACCCTCTCCAGCATTTATTGCTTATAATACTGCTTTTAAATATGATTTAGGGTTGGAATAAATTTCAGAGTCTGGAAGTATTTGATATTTCTAAGGAACTTCATAAAAGGGAAGTAATGTAGGACTGTAGTTCATTCTCTCTACATATTAGCTTTGGATTTTGAATATTTTAGTCCACAGAGAAGACCCTTGAAATTTATATACTTGTGTTAGAAAATAACTTCAGTTTTTCATAACTTACCTTAAGTGAATGCTATTTGGAACTCAAGCATCAGAAAGACTTATTTTAACTTGGAATAAAGAAGTTAAGTACTATGATAACTTTTCATTATCTTACGTATTTTGAAAATTGTTTCTATTAAATGAACCAGTCTTTTATATGGAGTTTTTCAATTAATAGTTCTATATGGAGATGATCTCTTTATTATTGTTGGGTTTTTGTTTTGCTTTCTTTGTTAAATTTCCTAAGTAAAGTCTTCTTAAGCAGTTTCCACATTTCTGCAGCTGGGATAAGTGTACTTTGTTTAGATTTCATTTAGTGCTAGATGTCATTCTCTTTAATGGTAACATGTCTGCCTGAAAGAAAATTAAAGTGGAGCTGCTGCTGCACTATTAAACAATTAGTGACTAGTGCAATTTATGCTTCGAAAAAAGGTAGTATGGAGTATGGTATAGACTTAGTTTTGGTTACTAAATTTATTTCATGCCATATATGAATGTTACTGTTTCAGACTCGGGAACAGGAGGAATTGGAAGAAGCTTTAGAAGTAGAAAGACAGGAAAATGAACAAAGAAGACTATTTATACAAAAAGAAGAACAAATGCAGCAGATTCTCAAAAGGAAGAATAAGCAGGCTTTTTTAGATGAACTGGTATGTATTAATGTTGATTATGATAAAAACATTTGTCTTCAGGGTTTATCTTTCCTCTTATGCTGGGTGATGGTATTTAAATGGCATTTCTATAGTTTGTGCTCATGTATTTACCTTCTATCCCTTTACTTTATTTATTTATTGATTTATGTATTGGCTGTGCTGCATGTTGGTTGCTGCATGTGGGCTTTCTCTAGTTCTGACAAGTGGAGACTGCTCTTCATTGTGGTGCATGGGCTTCTTGTCGCAGTGGCTTCTCTTGTTGCATAGCACGGGCTCTAGGCTCACAGGCTTCAGTAATTGTGGCACATGGGCTTTCTTGTTCTGCAGCATGTCAGAGATTGAGCCCATGTCCCTTGCACGGAAGGCAGATTCTTAATCACTGAACCTTCAAGGAAGCCCCTATTTATTTTTTTTAATGTTTGTTAATATCCATTTTATTTTCAGATAACAGAGCAATACTATAATTAACATAAGCCAGTTTACTATTAATAGGATGTTGATGTGTTTCTAAGCTTACTGACTAAAACATGTTTTCAGAGCACTTTTCTCCTGATTGATACTGATTTTCTAATAACTAGCTCATTTTCAAGTATTTTGGCTTCATGCTGAAGTTTTAGTGACTGGTTACTCTGTGAGAACTGTATTTTGTATTTTTGCATGGGGAAAATACACTTGAAAGAAATGGTAATGTCTTGCAAGTTATTGGTGTTTTCTAGTTGTTAGTTGCCCAAGTAGTCAACATTATTAGATAATAGCAGGGATTACAACCAAGGTTTATGAGATGTTTCATGGATTTGAGAATATATTATTTGATGCTTATAAACCAATGTAATACTGATGAAATTGCAACATGGAAATTGTCCTTTCCAGTAAAGGCTTTTTACATCCTTCCTTTCCCCTTTCTAGCTACGTAATTAATTTCCACGTGTTGTTAACATACTTAACTCTTCAGTCTACTAGTTGCTATGCTGTTTGTTATTCTGTGACCAGGTGAATGTGTTTGTGTATATTTTTCTACTGTGCTTTTGCCCTAAAAGCATTTAAGCTATATAACCAGGAATAAAAAGAGAAAGCAAGATTATTTATTAGTTTAGTACAAAAGTATTTATGGCTTCAGACCATGAATTTTAAATCATTTTAACTAGGTTCAAACACATCTTTGTTAATCAAAATAGGAGCCATTACAATCAACACATTTTTGCCAACGAGAAATAAGTTTGTTTATTCCTGTAGCATAAAAATCCCTGCTTCAGGATTTGATGAACTCTTGGAAATCGTTTTCTGCCTCCTGCTGGTTGTGGAAGTGTTTTTCCCTGCAAAAAATTAAGATGCTTGAAGAAATTGTAGTCAGTTGGTGAGAGGTGAGGTGAATGTGGTGGACGAGGCAAAACTTTGTAGCCCGGTTCGTTCAGCTTTTGAAACTTTGGTTGTATGACATGTGGTGGGGCGTTGTGGTGGAGAATTGGACTCATTCTGTTGACCAATGCCGGCTGCAGGTATTGCAGTTTTTAGTGCATATCATCAATTTGCTCAATATACTTCTCTGATGTAATGGTTTCACCAGGATTCAGAAAGCTGTAGTGAGTGGGTCATACTGGCAGCAGACCTCCAGTGACCATGACCTTTTTTTGGTGCAAGTTTTGGCTTTGGGAAGTGCTTTGAAGCTGCTTCTTGGTCCAGCCTCTGAGCTGGTCATCACTGGTTGTTGGATAAAATCCACTTTTCCTCTCACATCACAATCCAATCGAGAAATGGTTCATTGCTGTTGTGTAGAATCAGAGAAGATGACACCTCAGAATGACAATTTTTTTGATTTTTGGTCAGCTTATGAGACACTCACTTATCAAGCTTTTTCACGTTTCCAAATTGCTTCAAATGCTGAACAACCATAGCATGGTCAACATTGAGTTCTTTGGCAACGTCTCATGTAGTCATAAGAGGATCAGCTTTGATGATGCTCTTGGTTATTGTTAACTTCTGATAGCTGGCCACTGTACTCCTCATCTTCAAGTCTTTCTTCTCCTTTGCAAAACTTCTTGAACCACCACTGCACTGTACATGTGTTAGCAGTTCCTTGGTCAGTCTCTGCTGCTTTACAACCTATTTTGAACTCAAATAAAAAAAATTGCTCAAATTTTCTTTTTGTCTAATGTCATTTCTGTAGATGAAAATAAATATAAAATAAACAGTAAGTAATGTGATTAACCAAAAATATAAAGTGAGAAATGCACATTAAAATGATGTATAACATAACTAAATTTATTTAAAGATGTATTCCAGTATTTGACAAATTCAACAATGTAAAACTGCAATTACTTTTGCACCAACCTAATAAATTAGAAGTAGGTGGGAAAGTAAGGACCTTAGTGAAGCTTAGACAGTAAATGCTTATCATAAACCCTATCTGCTTTGTATGAGTGGAGCATAAATTTGGTTCTAAAAATGAGGACAAGGAATTCCCTCGTGGTCTAAATAGTTAGGATTCGGCACTTTGAGTGTCATGGCCCTGGTTCAGTCCCTGATCAGGAACTGAGATCCCACAAACCACACAGGGTAGTCCAAAGCAAAAAAATGAAAATAGCAATGTATAGCATGGAAGATTTTTTTTTTGTTGTTAGTAACTTCCATTAAATTTTTTGAAACTATTAAGTGGAAGTTGTGGCTTTAACAATTGAAATGATACATATTGTGTTTTACATTTTTTGTGGACATGTCGCCTGTGAGACATTAAAAACTTTAAAGAATGAATTTGTAAAGCTTCACGTTACAGGTTTTTTTTTTTGAAAGGTTCTTTCTCTCATCATTTTATATAAAGAGGAACATGATTTTCTTTCCTTTGTACGTTATTAATGCTTTCCTCTATACATTAATTCCAAATACTGAACTTAGATTTAAGACAAATATACACTCTAACTTTCTAAAAATGTTCAATTTATTATTAAGAATTTTTAGTTTTTATTTTGAGATTAGCTAGTTTTGCACAGCAATTCTTTTTGTATATTCTTTTTATGTTTAGTTTTGTAGCATGAAATTTTGGTGCCTCATTGAGCTGCTTTTGGCTTTTGAGCTGCAGCTGCCAGTGTTGTACATTGTGTATAATCTGGAGTTAATATTGGTTTTTGTTAAGAACTGCCCTCCCCTTCCTGTTTTCCTCACCTGCAAGTCATTACTGTGCATACTTTCTTCACTATTTAGATCATGTAACATAGTGGTTAAATAATCTTTAACAATTTATTGTATTTATTAGAACAATTAATTACAGCAGATTGGTTTGAATACCAATTCAATTTGAATTTCTGGTTTTCATTTTCAAATTTATTTTTAAAGATTGTTACTTTAATTTTTGAATACTTATTAAAAATTTTTTGTTAAAATGTTAACATCCATTTCATCCTTGTTGACCAATTGAAAGAATTCATTAAATTTCTTTTTATTTTCCTGAATCTGTATTAAGTATGTAAAAGAATGCATTGTATTTTTTCTATGTATGTTCATATGTTAAATTTTATTTAGAAAGACTGCATTATAAATATATCTAGTAGCTTAAATCTTAAAATGATTCTCTGGATCTAATTTAGACAACTAGTACAAGTACTCCTTATTAGTTTTTCTTCTCCTGTTTTTGGTCCTTATGCTAAAAGTCACTTTTTAACCTTTTAAAAAAGTATTGGCATTACATTATACTCTATGTGACAGAGTTTTAATGTTATGGTCTTAATCTTTATGACTTAAAATGTTGCCTAAAAAGTTCATTTATTTAATCCTAACTGTAAATTCAGAGTTTTTTTTTTTTTCCTAAAAGCTATTTGAAAAAAGATTTTTAAACAGGTCCTGACTTATTAAATATTTTTATATTCCTGTTAGAAACTTCTCTTCAGATTATGTCTTAAATTTTGCTAGGGCTAATATTGTCAAATGCAGTAGCTCATTTTTATTAGAATATTGTTTGCCAGATGGCTTGCTCAAAGTCAGTTAAAATAATCTTTCAAAATGGTCGTTATAAAGCTTTTAATAAGTATTACAGGTAGTCTTAATTAAAATTTCTTTAAATATTGAGCATTGTACCTTCAGGCTATTAAATAGCTTAGGGAACCTTTCAGGGTAAAAATGGAAAGCTAAGAATGAAATACTGGGTTAGCCAAAAAGTTCATTTGGGTTTTTCCATAAGATACTACGGGAGAGCCTGAACGAACTTTTTGGCCAACCAATAACTTGAAAGGCTGAATCTGCATTCTCTGTATTCCTAAGAGCATATGTTTCCCATAATTTATTTTACTCTATAGATTTTGTTGATGTGTAAACTCCTACTTCTTTCTTTCTTAACATTTACAAGATTTTCAGACTCCAAAGTTTTGATTGCTAAAGTAGAGTATAGCAGATTTGAAGTAAATTGTATTGCCCTTGTACCAAAATTAGTTTTAGATTTCTAGAATACTTATTTTTATTAAATTTCAGCTGTTTTACCAATACATTTTACTATTCTGGTTCTTTTATAGGAAAGTGAAACCAGAATTAAAACAGGCATAGTATTGATTAGCAACTTTTTTTGAAGTGCACATATTGTTTTGCTTTTATGTAAGAACTTTTACTTTTTAGAGTAAGTACTAGGTATGGAATTTGAATTCACTTAGAGTATTAATTAGGAAGCAATGATTTAGCTTTTTAGCCAAGAAAATTTATTTTTCTTCTGTTAGTTTTTACATGTAAAATGATAGTAAGAGATTTTAAAAGATACTTTGGGCCATTGCCCATTTAAAATGTCCTTTAAGTTGACATTTTATTACAAAATTCCTAATGGGAATCTCAAATAGCTGTGGGAATTCACAGTAATGCCATACTTCCCAGGCCATCAGGAAAGTCCCAATACTATGATTAATGTATTACTAATGCTTTGTTGTAGAATATATGAGAGGTGTTCAAGTATATTCTTCTAGAACCAAGTCTCAAGAATTTTGCTTCTTAATAAAGTTCTGCATTATAAATAAAATTTGTGTTTTTCCATTTACTTTTGAAACTTTTCATCTTTAAAACATTTGCTTTTGCAAACCACTTCTGTTGCAAAGTTTTGAAAAACAGATTTATTCTAGGATGATGCTGTTGAAATAATTGGCTTGTTATTTGAATTTCTTCTGTAGTATAACCTTTAAACAAGTCTTTTAAATATATTTGTTAGCCATATTTGTGCCCCAAAATACTAAGTTGTTGGGTTTGGAAAGAAAATAGGTTCTACTATATCTTCACTTTTATATTACAAAATGTTTAACAACATAGTTTTTTCAGGATTAAATTCTGGGTAGTTACTATTTTAAAAATTTGTTAGACCATTTGATGACTTTATTTTCATAGGTCACCTTGGTATAGGAGATAGAAATGTATTTGTACCTTTCTTTCTGTTTACTGATACAGAGAGCAGTGTATCTCTTTGTGTATGACCTTCTTCCTTCCTGGTTTCCTTCTGCATGTGTTTCTGTGTTCTTATTTAACTGACATCTCAGAAGGGAAAATGCTTTGGGTACATGAAAATTGGCAAAACTAATACAATTATGTAAAGTTTAAAAATAAAATAAAATTAGAAAAAAAAAAAGATCTTAGCTGTGTAGCACTTTAAACATGTAAGAAGACTTCATTTTAAATAGAATAAATAACAGTTTACATATAAGAGTTAGTTATTTGATGATGTTATTAATATGTGTATATGCAGATTTGTATAGATAGCGGCCCTGTTTTAGTATCAATATAAGATATTAAAAATGTTTACTATTATTTTGCTAATTAAAAAATTTAGATTTAATTTATAAAAGTAAGTAATAAAGGAGAAAATAAATGTACTTTTGGTTGTACTTAACAATCATTCCATTGTACAAAAAACAGAACAAGGATCATTTCCAAACGGCCTCAGGTGAAATCTAATGGGAAACAATTTCAAGCCAGTCTGAATTCACTGGTTAAAAGAATGTGTCTTAGATAAACATCTGATCTAGGTTATAGTACTTTGTACTACTCTCTTTGTGATTAGCTTCTAATTTTTTTTATTTTAATAAATATATGGTTGGTTTCACTAGATGAAATAAGACCCTATTATATTGTCTTTAATGTGGATTTTATAAAAATCCATTTTTGTAGGTTATTTTGATTTATGAGTCTAAAACAGCCTTTTCTTATTATGGAATGTTAAAGTTTTTTGTAAAGTGTTCTCCATAAAGTGAATATTTAGGTTGACATCAAGTGCTTATGGAAAGGCATAATTTAAAATAAAAGACTGGTTGCTCTTTAGTTCTTTCTTTTTAACTTTCACACTGCACTTTAACTTCTCTTACAGGAGAGTTCTGATCTCCCCGTTGCTCTACTTTTGGCTCAGCATAAAGATAGATCTACCCAATTGGAAATGCAAATTGAGAAACCTAAACCTATAAAACCAGGGACGTTTTCCACAGGCATCAAAATGGTAAGCTGTATTTTATTGTTTATTTGGAACATATATGTCAAGTATTATACTTTATAACTTTATATTGATTTTTACAGATAAACTGGAAGATTCAATTATTTAAGATGTGTCTGATCTAGGCTACATAACTAGAAATAAAAATACATGCAGTATAAGAAGAAAGTGAAAAATAATAATTTACAGAGTATGCAACACAGTTTTGTTCTATATGATATTGAATTTGCATGTGTTTATTATTCTGTGTAAGTTTTTAAGCTTGTGGTATAGAAAAATGTTTCTTAAAATGCAGACTTCTGGTTTCTGGTATGGCATGTGAGAAGCTTGGAAAGTGCCATTCCAACCTGACAACAAATAAAACTTAAAACCCACTGAAAAATCAACAAGTTTTTTTTAGTACAGAGAGGTCACAAAGCAAGCCACTGCCCTTAAAATTGAAGAGACCAGTAGAGACTACAGTGAATCACAGCTCACCAGAACAGCAGCCTTGCTGGGAACCAGTGCTGGTGTAGGGAAACCTGAATTGGTTCACAAATTACTGAAGGCTCAGTATGGGCAACTCTTTTTTTTTTTTTTTTTTTTTGGGCAACTCTTAAGAGTTAAAAACTCCAGGGGAAATGAATCATTAGAGGCCCCACACTTTTTGTGAGTCTTACCTGTTGTGTTTCAACCAGATTATCTCAGTGTATATTAGAAAAAATCCCCTCATGCTTTTGACACATGAAGGAGAAAAGGGGAACCGTTTTAAGATGTGCCAGAGCATTCTGTTCTTCCTAACAAGATTTGCCCTCTAGGATAAACTATTTTACCAGAGTCTAACTGAGTTTTATCAGAGCCTAACTGATCTGGGTGAAGGGAAATATCCAATTATAACTGCTCCAGTCTTAAATGTTGAAGAAGGGAAATACACAACTTCAATTCACTCTAACCATCCTGCCCCACCTGATGGCAGGGAGATTGAGAAGTGTGTGTGCAGTTCACAGTCCAGAAACATAGGCTTTCTAAAAGAATGAGACCTTATTATAGGACTAGGACTATAAATTATTCTATCATCCCTGATACCGTCAGTTCAGTTCAGTCGCTCAGTTCAGTTCAGTCACTCAGTCGTGTCCGACTCTTTGTGACCCCATGAATCGCAGCACGCCAGGCCTCCCTGTCCATCACCAACTCCTGGAGTTCACTCAGGCTCACGTCCATCGAGTCGGTGATGCCATCCAGCCATCTCATCCTCTGTCTTCC
>NW_011494826.1:2093478-2100830 GCF_000754665.1 Bison bison bison | reverse complement strand
CAGGTACTGGAGTTTCAGCTTTAGCATCATTCCTTCCAAAGAAATCCCAGGGCTGATCTCCTTCAGAATGGACTGGTTGGATCTTCTTGCAGTCCAAGGGACTCTCTCAAGAGTCTTGTCCAACACCACAGTTCAAAAGCATCAATTCTTCGGTGCTCAGCTTTCTTCACAGTCCAACTCTCACATCCATACATGACCACTGGAAAAACCATAGCCTTGACTAGACGAACCTTTGTTGGCAAAGTAATGTTTCTGCTTTTGAATATCCTATCTAGGTTGGTCATAACTTTCCTTCCAAGGAGTAAGCGTCTTTTAAATTCATAGCTTCAGTCAACATCTGCGGTGATTTTGGAGCCCCCCAAAATAAAGTCTGCCACTGTTTCCACTGTTTCCCCATCTATTTGCCATGAAGTGATGGGACCAGATGCCATGATCTTAGTTTTCTGAATGTTGAGCTTTAAGCCAACTTTTTCACTCTCCTCTTTGATTTTCATCAAGAGGCTTTTTAGTTCCTCTTCACTTTCTGCCATAAGGGTGGTGTCATCTGCATATTCGTGACATTGTACAGGAGACAGGGATCAATACCATCCCCATGGAAAAGAAATGCAAAAAAGCAAAATGGCTGTCTGGAGAGGCCTTACAAATAGCTGTGAAAAGAAGAGAAGTGAAAAGCAAAGGAGAAAAGGAAAGATATAAGCATCTGAATTCAGGGTCTCTCAGTTGTGTCTAACTCTTTGCAACCCCATGGACTGCAGCATGCCAGGCCTCCCTGTCCATTCACCAACTCCTGGAGCCTGCTCAAACTCATGTTCATCGAGTCAGTGATGCCATCCAACCAGCTCATCCTCTGTCTTCCCTTCTCCTCCCGCCTTCAGTCTTTCCCAGCATCAGGGTCTTTTCCAATGAGTTCGTTCTTCGCATCAGGTGGCCAAAGTATTGGAGTTTCAGCTTCAGCATCAGTCCTTCCAATGAATATTCAGGACTGATTTCCTTTAGAATGAACCTGTTGGATCTCCTGGCAGTTCAAGGGACTCTCAAGAGTCTTCTCCAAAAAGCATCAATTCTTCGGTGCTCAACTTTCTTTGTGGTCCAACTTTTACATCCATACATGACTACTGGAAAAACTATAGCCTTGACTAGATGGACCTTTGTTGGCAAAGTAATGTCTCTGCTTTTTAATATGCCAGCTAGGTTTGTCATAGCTTTTCTTTCAAGGAGCAAGTGTCTTTTAATTTCATGGCTGCAATCACCATCTGCAGTGATTTTGGAGCCCCCCAAAATAAAGTCTGTCACTGTTTCCCCATCTATTTGTCATGAAGTGATGGGACTGGATTCCATGATCTTAGTTTTCTGAATGTTGAGCTTTAAGCCAACTTTTTCACTGATACCTTACATTTTTAAAGACCTGTTTACAAAAGTTTGTTCTACTCAGTGTGTCATGTCTGGCTGTCAAGGGGAAAAAAATTGCAAGATATACCAAAGGCAGAAGACACAGTTGGAAGAGACAGAGCAAGCATGAGAATTAGATATGACCGGGGAATTGGAATTATCAGACTGGGAATTTGAAACAACTGTGATTAATATGCTAAGAGTGCTAATGGATAAAGTAGATAACATGCAAGAACAGGTGGGCAATATAAGCAGAGAGATGGAAATTCTAAAAAAGAACTGAAAAGAAATGCTAGAGAAAAAAGAAACTCTAAGAGAAGTGAAGAGTGCTTTTGATGGCTTATTAGTAGATTGGACATGCATGAGGAAAGAGTCTTTGAGCAAGAGGATATATCAGTCGAATTCTTGAAAACTGGAAACCAAAGAGAAAAAGCCTGGGGGGAATAAAAGCCCAGAACAGAATATTGCAAGGTCTGTGGGATGACGACAAAAGGTACAACACAAGCATTCTGGCAATACCAGAGAAGAGAGAAAGGAGCCGAAGAAATATTTGAAACTATAACAACTGAGAATTTTCCTAAATCAACATCAGATACCAAACCAAAGACCCAGAGAGTTCAGAGAACATCAAGTAGGATAAATGGCAAGAAAAAAAAACCTTATACCTAGGGATATTATTTTCAAATTATAGAAAATTGAAGATAAAGAAAAAAAACTCCTGAGGAAGCTCCTCCTATAGAGGAGCAAAGATAAGAATTATATCTGGCTTTTCCTCAGAAACCATGCAAACAAGATAATGGAATGAAATATTTAAGGTATTCAGAGAGAAAAGCCACCAGCCTAGAATAATGTACTGTGTAAAATTATACTTTAAAAGTAAAGGAGAAATAAAGATCATAAGAGAAAAATAGAGAATTTTTTGCCAGTGTATCATTTTTGAAAGAAATGTTAAAAAAGGTTCTTTAGAGGCTAGGAAGATGATATAGATGAGAAATCCAGAAGAGAAAGCATTGCAGAAGAAATGAATGAAGATAAAATAAAACTTTTATTTTTGTTGTGCTTAATTGCTCTAACAGATAACAGTTTAAAATAATAGTAACACTGTTTGACCATGTTTGCTTATGTGTCTATATGTGTATATACACATGTATACTTATTCACACAGGTCCTTATATATAAGTGAAATGAATGACAGTGATGATACAAGGGATGGGAGGAAGCAATTAGAATTATTTTGTTATTATAAGGTACTCACACTAACCATGTTTCTACTACTCAGCTATTGTTTTTGAGTTTTAAAATTGCCTACTTTGTTTGTCATATGTTTGCCAGCTAATTAGATTTATAAACACCTTGAGGACAGAAGTTGTATATTTTAACTTTGTTTTGTATAATTGTGGTTATGTGGGCACCTGAAAAATACAAAATATTCATAATCTATTTTAAGCTTACAAATGTAGGAAATTTGAGCATATTTTTACATAATAATGTAGGGGGGTTTCCCTGGTGGCTCAGAGGATAAACCGTCTGTCTGCAGTATAGGAGACCTGGGTTCTATCCCTGGGTTGGGAAGATCCCCTGGGGAAGGAAATGGCAACCCAATCCACTGTTCTTGTCTGGAGAATCCCATGGACAGAGGAGCCTGATGGGCTACAGTCCACAGGGTCGCAGAGAGTCAGACATGACTGAGTGACTTTACTTTCACTTTCCATAATGTAAAGGAACACACTACTCATTTTAAGGAATTACCAAAGGGCTTCCCTTCCCTGGTGGCTCAGAGGTTAAAGCGTCTGCCCGAAATGCGGGAGACCCGGGTTCGATCCCTGGGTCGGGAAGATCCCCTGGAGAAGGAAATGGCAACCCACTCCAATATTCTTGCCTGGGAAATCCCATGGACGCAGGAGCCTGGGGGCCTACAGTTCATGGGGTCACAAAGAGTTGGACAGGACTGACCGACTTCACTTTCACTTTCACTTTGAACTAAAAAGAAAGTATAGAGGAAAGAAAATGGGCTTGGAAAGACTAAGATACAGTGGGATTAAATACCAGCTTCACAATTCACTAGATGTGTATCTATGGGTAAAATGTTACTTTGCACTTTCTGAAATTGTTTCTTTCATTGGTAAAGTTGAGATAATTGTAGATTTATATGATTATTTGGATGATTAAAATATGTATATAAAATGCTAAACCAAGTGCAACAGTCATTTTACAAGTAATGCTGTTTGTTGTTATTACAGTTTAAATGTCTAAGTGAATTATAATCTCTTTATATTGTATAATTAAGTAGTACATATTTTTAGGATTCTTGAATTTTGGGGAATTTTATGATAAATTTGGCATATTGATATCCTGGAAATCTGTGGCATTGCTTTGACCATAGTATTTTGTTCTACAGTTTTTTGAAGTTTATTTTTTAAATTTGCATACAACAAAGGTCAGTCTTTGTGATGTATAGGATCTTGCCAGATGCAGAACAGTATAGTGATCGTAAAATCATAATGTAGAGCAGTTCCATCACTCCTCAAAATTCTTTCATGTGGGTTGTTTCCTTGGTTATGATTATCAACAAGGCTGCTGTAAGCATTTGCTTACAGTTGTATGTTGCTGCTAAGTCGCTTCAGTCGTGTCCGACTCTGTGCGACTCCTGACACGGCAGCCCACCAGGCTTCCCCGTCCCTGGGATTCTCCAGGCAAGAACACTGGAGTGGGTTACCATTTCCTTCTCCAATGCATGAAAGTGAAAATTGAAAGTGAAGTCGCTCAGTCATATCCGACTCTTAGTGACCCCATGGACTGCAGCCTACCTGGGTCCTCCATCCATGGGATTTTCCAGGCAAGAGTACTGGAGTGGGGTGCCATTGCCTTCTCCATACAGTTGTATAGGTAAGTTTTAATTTGTTGTGGGTAAATAATACTAAGAAGGAGATTGATGATTTATATATTAGAAAGATATATTTAGCTTTGTAAAAAATTTCCAAACTATTTTTTAAAGAGCATATACCAGTTTGCATTCCTATCAACATTGAGTATTCCAGTTGCTCTGCATCCTCAGCATTAAGAATTTTAGTATTTTAGGCATTCTAAACAGGTGTATCGTGGTATCTCATGGTTTTTAATTTGCATTTCCCTGATGACTAATGTTGAGCACCTTTTTGTGTGCTTACATTTCATTTGACCTTAGTATTTAGCTTAATATATTAGATATCTTTCCAGATAGTGTTGTGACCTTGGTATTTATTTTCTTTCTTCTTCCCTTCCTCATTTTTACAACCTTTTGTTTGGTGAAATGTAATGCAAATATACAGAAGTGCACAGAACCAAACCATATAGCTTAGTGAATTATTACAAAGTGAATATCTGTGTAACCATCACATGGCTAAAAGAAAAAAGTATTCTCAATGCTCTTGAAGTCCTCCTCATGACTTCTTACATCTAGCCTGCACCCCACTCCTTTTCCCCAAAATAGGGACTCTTGTTTTCTATGGCAGTCCCTATCTAGCTCTTTTAAATAACTTTAACATCTAAGCATGTATGCCTTAACCTGATTAATGTTTTGTTGTCCATCTTATATTTGTGAGATTCATCCATGTTTTTGTATATAGATGTAGTTTTTTTTTTTTTTTTTTTCACTTTTCATTGCTGGATAATGTTCCATAGGAGGACTATTCTACATTCTACATCAACATTCTACTGTTGATGGATGTTTAGGTTGTTTTGAGTTTCAGTAATATACATAATGCTAACATTTTTATATATATTTCTTGGTGCACATGTACAGACATTTCTTGGTGGCTATTCACCTAAGAGTAGAATTACTTGGTCATGGTGATTATGTATGTTAATTTTAGGAGATACTGCCAAAACATTTTCCAAAGTGGCTTTTACCAATCGTACTTCTACCAACACTTGTGCCTTTCTGTTTTTTCCACTGTAACCATTCTGGTGAGTATGTATGCTTTGTGATTTTAATCTGCTTTATTCCACTGATCACTAATGAGATTGAGCATTGACTCCCGTATTTTGTGAAATACTTATTCACGTCTCTTGCTCATATGTCTAAGTTCTTTTTATGCTGTGGATCTGTTAGTCATGTATTTTCAATAACTTTTGTCACTTTGTATTGTTTTCCACTCTTAAGGGTTTGTTTTGAACTCTATTGTTTAATTTTGTATTATCCATCTGAAATTGGTTGTTTTCTTTTTTTTTATGGTGGGAGGGAGGTTACTTTAATGCTTTTTGAAATTAAAATAACTTAAGTATGTGATGGAATACTTATTATTACTGTTTATTATTTAGCAAAATTTGGCATTTGGTTCAAGGGCATGGTGAAAATTTTAAATGACAGTTTTTATGTGGATTGATTATATTACTGAATGTGGAGATTGATACGTAATATAGATGAAAATCTAAATGTTTATGAAGTTAAGAGTTTGCACTTTTTGGTAGAATCATTTCTAAAATGCAGGGTGAAAGTAGTATTTATTGAGCACCTATGTCCCAAGGGTTGATTTCATTGAACAGATGTAGGCAAGGATCCCAACATTGCTTAAGACTTTGTGACCTGTGATAGTTTTCTTTTAATAAAAGGGAGAAGGCAGTGGCACCCCACTCCAGTACTCTTGCCTGGAAAATCCCATGGATGGAGGAGCCTGCAGTCCATGGGGTCGCTAAGAGTCGGACCCAACTGAGCGACTTCACTTTCACTTTTCACTTTCATGCATTGGAGAAGGAAATGGCAACCCACTCCAATATTCTTGCCTGGAGAATCCAAGGGATGGGGGGAGCCTGGTGGGCTGCTGTCTATGGGGTCGCACAGAATTGGACACGACTGAGCAACTTAGCAGTAGCAGCAGCAGCAGCATGTTTTTGGAGAAGGCAATGGCAGCCCACTCCAGTACTCTTGCCTGGAAAATCCCATGGGCAGAGGAGCGTGGTAGGCTGCAGTCCATGGCATTACTAAGAGTCAGACACGACTGAGCAACTTCACTTTCACACATTGGAGAAGGAAATGGCAACCCACTCCAGTGTTCTTGCCTGGAAAATCCCAGGGACGGGGGAGCCTGGTGGGCTGCCGTCTATGGTGTCGCACAGAGTCGGACACGACTGAAGCGACTTAGCAGCAGCATGTTTTTGTTTTTATATCTCCATGAGATAGATGATATTTCTATTTTTGCAGATCTGCAAACTGAGTCTCAGGTTAGATCACCTGTAAAAGATAGCACTGAAATTCATTCTCTTTCTGTTATACCTTATTTAATTAATGAAAATGCTCAAAATACAAAACATAAATTCTTCCTCATTTGAGAATAGCTAGGATTTCAACTATTGCTTCTAGTAGCAGACTGATTGTATGGAGGGTAACCTAAGGGACAGGAGCCAGAGCAATGACTTTTTCTTTTCCTGAGCTGCTGTACTTAAAGAAAAGTCAAACACAGTACAACAAACGAAGTCAGATTTGCTGAACTTGGAGAGGGTCCAAGGAAGACATATAAATGTAATTAAGGTTTTTGGAAATAAAGCCTTTGCCGTGTGACTGAGAAGACAGGATTTATTTATTTAGTAAACCTAGAGAAATATGAAGGGTTAAAAATTAACATAAAATAATTAGTATGAAATGAGGATTTAATTATTATGTATTGAAATATGTAGAGTTGAGATTGGACATGTTTTGGTTAGGAGTGTTCACAGAGTGGTTGAATTTCTTGAATTTTATTTCCTAGAATTTAAGCTCTCAGTGAGTGAAAAATGTTGGGATAGAGTATTCAGTTCAGTTCAGTTCAGTTCAGTCGCTCAGTCGTGTCCGACTCTTTGTGACCCCATGAATCGCAGCACGCTAGGCCTCCCTGTCCATCACCAACTCCTGGAGTTCACTCAGACTCACGTCCATCGAGTCAGTGATGCCATCCAGCCATCTCATCCTCTGTCGTCCCCTTCTTCTCCTGCCCCCAATCCCTCCCCGG
>NW_011494826.1:2085793-2093378 GCF_000754665.1 Bison bison bison | reverse complement strand
GGACTGGTTGGATCTCCTTGCAGTCCAAGGGACTCTGAAGAGTCTTGTCCAACACCACAGTTCAAAAGCATCAATTCTTTGGCACTCAGCCTTCTTCACAGTCCAACTCTCACATCCATACATGACCACAGGAAAAACCATAGCCTTGACTAGACGCACCTTAGAAGAATTACTTATATATAATTTGTAACTTGAATGTCTAAGAGAGTTCCACTTAGTCACTGTTTTATATATGAATAGGAGAAACTTTAATTTGTATATATTTTGTCTTCTCTGCAGAGATAGTTCTTTGCACTCCTAAAGTAGGAATTGTAACTTTCTCAGTCGTTTGCTAGTTGCTGCTGCTAAGTCCCTTCAGTCATGTCCTACTCTGTGCGACCCCATAGACGGCAGCCCACCAGGCTCCCCCGTCCCTGGGATTCTCCAGGAAAGTTATTTTAAGCTAATTGGTTCAAATTCCAACAATATAATTTTAGTACCTCTGTTTCTTTTTTATTTCATAAATAATTCTAACTATGTTTTCCCCTAAAGAGTAGATGTGGTTACCATTATTACATCATTCCTGTTTGAGGCAGTGAAGAGATCTCAAAGTAATAGTTTTTCCTTCCCATTTATTACCAGCTTGTATCATTAAATATCCATGCAGCATATCTACAGATTTAAGTACTAAGGCTTAGTCTTTTGGAAGCAAAGAAGGACACCGCTATCATGTTGTAAATTAGAAACCAGAATCTAAGGCTGGGAATCTGGCACTTCTTTAGACATGATGGTGTTCTGTACTTTGCTATACTTTTGTGTGCAAACGGGAAACAAACTGAGTCACAAGGACAACCTAAGAATTGTTTTTAAGTAGAGCTTTTGTTCCTTTGTTGTTAATTAGTGGGGGGCAATATAGGGGAGCATGTCATTTGTTGTCAGAGGTTTGAGTATTTTAACCTTGATGTTTAAAAATTTTTGTTTTATATTATTTGTGGGTAAGCCAGAAGGGAGCTCATTTGTGATATAAATTCGCTTTTCTGATTTCAACTAATAGAATTTAGTTGTTTTCATCAAGGATTGCTTATTATTTGAACTCATTTAAAGATTGAACTCATTGTTAACATTGTTATAGAAAATTGATATCCAGTTGTATCTGAAATAAAATAAAAATTTTACTGAGTAGTCAGTTATGTTCTCGGAGAAGGCAATGGCACCCCACTCCAGTACTTTGCCTCGAAAATCCCATGGATGGAGGAGCCTGGTAGGCTGCAGTCCATGGGGTCGCTAAGAGTCGGACATGACTGAGCAACTTCACTTTCACTTTTCACTTTGATGCATTGGAGAAGGAAATGGCAACCCACTCCAGTGTTCTTGCCTGGAGGATCCCAGGGATGGGGGAGCCTGGTGGCTGCCGTCTATGGGGTCGCACAGAGTTGGACACACTGAAGTGACTTAGCAGCAGTTGTGTTCGAGCTGCAGTTGTGCTGGATAGCTTAAGCACGTTACCAGTTTGCTTGAAAAACAAAAAATAAAATGACCAAATAGAACTAAATCTATTCTTAACATATAATTTCCACTTTTCTGGCAAATCAAAGTGTAGAAATCAAAGAAGTCATGTGAAAATGCAAGTAATATTAGAGTTAATGATTTGTCTACAAATGTGTTTTGAATAAGCCAAATTAACATTAAAAATAGTCTTAGCAATTCTTACACGTTTATGAAACTCATAGGTAAATGATTATGTCTTATAATTAGATATGAGGTGATTACTTTCTCTTAGCATTTAAATGTCTCCAGGTATTTTGTGTTATTTCAATAAAATTGTAGTATGTTCTAATTTTAATTATAGAAATCTGTGAAGAGTTATATGTAAAAAAAAGTTTGGTTGATGATCATTTTAAAGGAAATGTAGATTCTTGTAACTTAAGATAATACTATAGTGAGTACCTTAAAGTGACCTAATTAAATATTTTTATAAAATGAATAGCCATTATAATTAAAATTATAAATTTGAATTTTATTAAAATATTTTTTATTGAATCAATTTTATTGAATATTTTATAATTCTTTTAAAAAGTTTGTTTTGATATTATTATAAGGGGCTTGAATTATGACTTTTCTACTACGTACATATTAACTGTATGACCTTGGGCAGATCTCTTAACCTCTGTAAGCATTAATTTATTCACTTCTTAAGAACTTAGTTTTAATGTCCTTGTCTGATAATTCCATCCTGTCATTTCTCTATCTGCTTCTGTTGACAGTTTTTTCCCCTCCTGGTGTGGGTTATATATTTCTGCCTTATTTTTGAATACCTGGTAATTTATGACATTTCATTAAATATTTTCAGACTTTGGGGTTGTAGTTAAGTTACCTGCAATCTGTTAGATCCCTGCATGGATTTCTTTTAAGCATTGCTAGGGTCTATAAAGTGAAAGTGAAAGTGAAGTTGCTCAGTTGTGTCCGACTCTTTGCTACCCCATGGACTTGTAGCCTATCAGGCTCCTCCGTCCATGGAATTTTCCAGGCAAGAGTGCTGGAGTGGATTGCCATTTCCTTCTCCAGGGGATCTTCCAGACCCAGCAATTGAACCTGAGTCTCCCGCATTGCAGGCAGACGCTTACTGTCTGAGCCACCAGGGAAGCCCACCAGGGTCTAAGAAGAGATTTAAATGTTAGGCTAATTTAGCTCTACTTTGAAGTTATACCATTTTGAGGGCTCTGTATGTGATGTCCCATGTACTGAGAGGCTTTTTTCCCTTGTTTATTGAGACTTCAAACTGTTCTGGTCGTATGAGTTTGGGGAATTTTTTGAGCTTTTTCTTTCCAGTTATTTTATTTGTTGTAGTTCAGTTGCTAAGTTGTATCCAACTCTTTGCGACCCCATGGACTGCAGCACGCCAGGCTTCCCTGTCCCTCACTATCTCCTGGAGTTTGCTCCAAATCATGTCCATTGAGTCAGTGATGCCATCCAACCATCTCATCCTGTGTTGTCCCCGTCTCCTCCTGCCCTCAACCTTTCCTAGCATCGGAGTCTTTTCTAGTGAGTTGACTCTTCGCATCAGATGGCCAAAGTATTGTAGCTTCAGCTTGAGTAATTCACACTCATTTGCGCATCACCCAGGCAAAAGTTAAGGGCATCATTCTGTAGATCTCTAGAGCAGAGGTGGGCAGATTTACAGCTCACAGGCCAAGTTCCACCTACCACCTGTTACAGTAACTACAGTTTCTGGAACATAGCCATACTCATTCATTTATGTATTGTCTTTGTCTGCTTTCATGTTTTAATGGCAGAATTAAGTAGCCTGAATGTAGCCTTCAAAACCTAAAAAATTTATCTACCCTTTACAGAAAATGTTTGGAACCCCCGCTTTAGAGTTTTCTCTCTTTGTGCAGCATTTTCTTTTCTGGTAATCTAACCTTTAAGTTACAGCTACCTTGACAGCCCTAAAGTGTGCTCTCAGTTTCCTTGACTCCCAAGCTTTGTTTGAGTTCCCCTTCCACACATCATGGCCTGGAAATTGCCTCTATGTAGTACACCAGAGAAATACAGATATCTCTTCATTTCCTTTTCCTTGGCGATCAGAATCCTGTACTGACTGATACTCAATTTCTAATTTCTGAAAACCATTGATTCTTATAATTGTTTTAGTTTTTTAGTTGCTTAATTAATGTGGGGAATGGTCTATCTAGTCCTTTTATAGTAAAATGATCATATGCTGAAGTAGCAGCATAATATTTTGAGATTCATTCATGTTATTTTGTATATCAGGAATTAGTTTTTATTGCTATATAGTATTCTGTTCATTTGAATATACCATTTTTGTGGTTCTGTTGTTGACAACTACCTGAGCTTTTTGCAGTTTTTGACTGTTATTAAAGCTTCTATGAACTTTCTTATATAAGCTATTTTTGTAAAAACATGTTTTATTAAATTTTTTACTTCTTTTTAAAAGTTGACTATTTTAGAGTATAATTCATTTACAGTGCTGTGTTAGTTTCAGGTATATGGGTGAGTTATTCAAGTATATGTATACATATATCCATATATTTATATATGTATATATATATATATCCAAAGATATACATATATCTTTCTCAGTTTCTTATCCCATATAAGTTATTACAGAATACTGAGTGGAGTTCCCTGTGCTATATAGTAGGTCCTTGTTGATTATCCATTATATATATATATCCATATATGAAATAGTAATGTGTATACTGAAGCCATGAAATTAAAAGACGCTTACTCCTTGGAAGAAAAGTTATGACCAACCTAGATAGCATGTGGAAAAGCAGAGACATTACTTTGCCAACAAAGGTCCGTCTAGTCAAGGCTATGGTTCTTCCAGTGGTCACATATGGATGTGAGAGTTGGACTGTGAAGAAGGCTGAGTGCCGAAGAATTGATGCTTTTGAACTGTGGTGTTGGACAAGACTCTTCAGAGTCCCTTGGACTGCAAGGAGATCCAACCAGTCCATTTTGAAGGAGATCAATCCTGGATTTCTTTGGAAGGAATGATGCTAAAGCTGAAACTCCAGTACTTTGGCCACCTCATGAGAAGAGTTGACTCATTAGAAAAGACTCTGATGCTGGGAGGGATTGGGGGCAGGAGGAGAAGGGGACGACAGAGGATGAGATGGCTGGATGGCATCACTGACTCGATGGACGTGAGTCTGAGCGAACTCCAGGAGTTGGTGATGGATAGGGAGGCCTGGCGTGCTTCGATTCATGGGGTCGCAAAGAGTCGGACACGACTGAGTGACTGAACTGAACTGAATGTGTATATGTTAATCCCAAACTCCTAATTTATCCCCCTCCCTTCCCCTTGGGTAACCATAAGTTTGTTTTCAAAGTCTCTGAATCTCTTTCTGTTTCGTAAATGTTTGCTTGTATCATTTTTTTTTTTTTTTTTAAGAGTCCATGTATGAATGACATCACATGATATTTGTCTTTCTCTGTCTGGCTTACTTTGGCTTCTAAGGTGGCTTAGTGGTAAAGAATCTACCTGTAAGTGCAGGAGATGTGGGTTCAATCCCTGAGTTGGGAAGATCCCCTGAAGTAGGAAATGGCAACCCACTCCAGTATTCCATGGGAGGCTATATACTCTGTCCATGGGAGAATCCTAGTGGCTATAGTCCATAGGGTGACAAAGAGTCTAACACAACTGAATGACTGAGAGAGCATGCACGTACACACGCTGCAAATGGCATTATTTCACTCATTTGTATGGTTAATATTCCATTGTGTAAATATATCACATCTTCTTTATCCTTTCCTCTGTTGATGGGCATTAAGGTTGCTTCCATAATGTACCTATTGTAAATAGTGCCACAGTGAACATGGGGTGCAGGTATCTCTTCAAATTATAGTATTTTCCAGATATATACCCAGAAATGGCATTGCTGCATCCTCTGGTAGTTCTAGTTTTAGTTTATTAAGGAACTTTCATATTATTCTCCACAATGGTTGTACCAATTTGTTATTGTTGTTTCAGTCACTAAGTCGTTTTTGACTCTTTATGACCCCACGGATTGCAGTACGCCAGGTTCAGCTTACTCAATTAATGTCCATTGAGTCGGTGATGCTACCTAACGATCTCAACTTCTGCCGCCCCCTTCTCCTTTTGCCTTCAATCTTTCCCAGCATCAGTGCTTCGCATTAGGTGGCCAAAGTATTGGAGTTTCAGCTTCAGCATCAGTCCTTCCAGTGAATATTCAGGGTTGATTTTCTCTAGGATTGACTGGTTTCATCTCCTTGCAGTCCAAGGGACTCTCAAGAATGTTCTCCAGGACCACAATTTAAAAGCATCAGTTCTTCAGTGTTCGGCCTTCTTACAGTCCAGCTCTCACATCTATACATGACTACTGGAAAAACCATAGCTTTGACCAGTTCACTTTCCAACCAATACTGTGGCAGGGTTACCTTTTCTCCACACCCTCTCCAGTATTTATTATTCTTAGACTTTTTGATGATGGCCATTCTGACTGGCCATTCATGTGCCTCTTGGCCATCTGTGTGTTTTCTTTGGAGAAATGTCTAGTTAGATCTTATGCCTATTTTTTGATTGGGTTGTTTATTGATATTGAGCTGCATGGGCCGTTTGTTTATTTTGGAGATTTAATTCCTTGTTTGGTCACTTCATTAGCGAATACTATCTCCCATTCTATGGATTGTCTTTTCATTTTGTTTATGGTTTCATTTGCTGTGCAAAGGACTTCCTTTGTGGTTCATCTGGTAAAGAATCCACCTGCAATGTGGGAGACCTGAGTTCGATCCCTGGGTTGGGAAGATCTCCTGGAGAAGGGAAAGGCTACCCACTCCAGTATTCTGGCCTAGAGAATTCTGGCCCAGAGAATTCCATGGACTGTATAGTCCATGGGGTTGCAAAAAGTCGGACACAACTGAGCGACTTTCACTTGCTGTGCAAAAGTTTTAAATTTAGTTAGGTCCCATTTGTTTATTTTTGTTTTTATTTTCGTTACTCTAGGAGGTAGGTGCTGCGATTTATGTCAAAGAGTGTTCTATGTTCTCCTCTAAGTTTTATAGTATCTGGTCTTATATTTAGATCTTTAATCCATTTTGAGTTTGTTTTTGTGTGTGGTGTTAGAGAATGGTCTACATTCTTTTACTTGTAGTTGTTCAGTTTTCCCAGCACCACTTGTTGAAGAGACTGTTTTCTCCATTGTATATTCTTGCTTCTTATGTTGTAGATTAATTGACCATAGGTGTGTGGGTTTATATCTGGGCTTTCCATCTTTTCTAGTGATGGTGTAAACACATATTTTAAAGTCTTAGTTCAGAACATGAGTGAAATTTTTCGTTTATAGTATACGTACTTAAATTTTAGAAGAAAATACCGATCTTTTTTTTTCTGTGGCAGCTGCACAGCTTTATACTCACACCAGTAGTATGAGAGTTTTGATTACTCCACTTTTTGTCATTACTTAATGCTGGCAACATTTTGAATTTTAGCTCTTTTGGTGGGTGTTTAATGATATTTCATTGTGATCTTAATCTTAATTTGTATTTCCTTGAGAACTAAAATGTTGCATACAAGTCTTTTGTCAGATAATCTGTTTTACAAATAATGTCTCCCAGTCTGTAGCTTACTTTTTCATTTTCTTTAAAAAAAAGTTTTTTATTTTGGGCCATGTGTTTTGCAGGATCTTAGTTCCTTGACCAGGAACTGAACCTGGGCCATTGGCAAGGCCCAACCATTGGCAAGGCCCAAATTCTCTGGACTGCCAGAGAATTCTCTACTTTTTCGATTTCCTAATGGTATGTTTTGATGATCCAATGTTTTGATTTTGATTAAGGCTCATGTATTTGATTATGGCTTTTTTTCTTTTAAGGTTATTTCCCTTCTATTTTCTGTAAGTATAGAAGTGAAGTGAAGTTGCTCAGTCATGTCGACTCTTTTTGACCCCACGGACTGTAGCCTACCAGGCTCTTGGTCCATGGGATTTTCCAGGCAAGAGTATTGGAGTGGGTTTCCCTTAATCCCAGGGACGGCGGGGCCTGGTGGGCTGCCGTCTCTGGGGTCGCATAGAGTCGGACACGACTGAAACGACTTAACAGCAGCAGCAGCAGCAGGCTTTTCTAT
>NW_011494826.1:2033917-2085693 GCF_000754665.1 Bison bison bison | reverse complement strand
GGTGGGCTGCCGTCTCTGGGGTCGCATAGAGTCGGACACGACTGAAACGACTTAACAGCAGCAGCAGCAGCAGGCCTTTCCTTCTCCAGGGGATCTTCCTGACCCAGGGATCGAAGCCAGGTCTCTGGCATTGTAGGCAGATGCTTTACCGTCTGAGCTACCAGGAAAGCTGTAATCAACCTTTAAATTTCCTAAAGTCAAAAAATATTCTTGTATTTGTAAGCTTTATGGTTTTTTATTTTATAGGTAGATTCTTGACCCATCTTGGATTAATTTTTATGTATGATATAAAGTACATATGGGGTCCAGTTTTTGCATATGACCATCCAGTTTTTCCAGTACTATTTATTGAAAATACTTTCTTTTCTCCACTGGGTTGCTTGTGTACATTTGGTGCCTTTATTTAAACTTACTTGATTGTATGTTACTTCTATTCTCTCTGTTCAGTTCCAGGTACTCGGTAACAAATCAACGTCTTGATTTGTTATTCAGTTGCTCAGTTGTGTCCGACTTTTTATACCCCTGTGGACTGAAGCATGCCAGGTTTCCCTGTCCTTCACCATCTCTCAGAACTTGCTTAAACTCATGTCCATTGAGTCAGTGATGCCATCCAACCATTTTGTCCTCTGTCATCCCCTTCTTCTCCTGCCTTCAGTCTTTCCCAGCAACAGGGTCTTTTCCAGTGAGTTGACTCTTTGCATCAGGCAGTCAAAGTATTGGAACTTCAGTGTCAGTCCTTCCAACGAATATTCCAATGACTATTCAGTCCTTCTGATGACTTTCCTTTAGAATTGACTGGTTTGGTCTCCTTGCAGTCCAAGGGACTCTCAAGGGTCTTCTCCAGTACCACAGTTCAAAAACACCAATTCTTTGATGCTCAGCCTTCTTTATGGTCTAGCTCTCATGTGTGTATATGATTACTGGAAAAACCATAGCTTTGACTAGATGGAGCTTTGTGGGCAAAGTAATGTCTCTGTTTTCTAATACGCTGTCTAGTTGGTCATAGCTTTTCTTCCAAGGAGCAAGTGTCTTTTAATTTCATGGCTGTAGTCATTGTCTGCAGTGAGTTTAGAGCCCAAGAAAATAAAGTCTGTCACTGTTTTCATTGTTTCTCCATCTGTTTGCCATGAAGTGATGATACCAGATGTCATGATCTTCTTTTTTTGAATGTTGAATTTTAAGCCAACTTTTTCACTCTCCTCTTTCACTTTCATCAAGAGGCTCTTTGGTTCCTTTTCTCTTTCTGTCATGACAGTGGTGTCATCTGCATATCTGAGGTTATTGATATTTGCCCCAGTAATCTTGATTCCAGCTTGAGCTTCATCCAGCCCAGCATTTTGCATGATGTACTCTGCATAGAAGTTAAATAAGCAGGGTGACAATATACAGCCTTGTATTCCTTTTCCAATTTGGAACCAGTCCATTGTTTCATGTCCAGTTCTAGCTGTCGGTTCTTGACCTGCATACAGATTTCACAGAAGGCAGGTAAGATGGTCTCGTATTCCCATCTCTTGAAGAATTTTCCACAGCTTGTTGTGGTCCACAGTCAGAGGCTTTGGCGTAGTCATTAAAGCAGAAACAGATGTTTTTCTGGAACTCTCTTGCTTTTTCTGTGATCCAACAGATGTTGACAATTTGATCTCTGGTTCCTCTGCCTTTTCTAAAACCAGCTTGAACATCTGGAAGTTCATGGTTCATGTATCATTGAACCCTGGTTTGGAGAATTTTGAGCATTACTTTACTAGCTTGTGAGATGAGTGCATTTATGGTAGTTTGAGCATTCTTTGGCATTGCCTTTCTTTGGGATTGGGATATAAACTGACCTTTTCCAGTCCTGTGGCCACTGCTGAGTTTTCCAAATTTGCTGGCTTATTGAATGCAACACTTTCACAGCATCATGTTTTAGGATTTGAAATAGCTCACCTGGAATTCTACCACCTCCACTAGCTTTGTTCATAGTGATGCTTCCTAACGCCCACTCGACTTCACATTCCAGGATGTCTGGCTCTAGTTGAGTGATCACACCTTTGTGGTTATCTGGGTGATGAATATCTTTTTTGTATAGTTCTTCTGTGTATTCTTGCCACCTCTTCTTAATATCTTCTGCTACTGTTAGGTCCATACCGTTTCTGTCCTTTATTGTGCCCATCTTTGCATGAAATGTTCCCTTGGTACCTCTAATTTTCTTGAAGAGATCTCTACTGTTTCCCATTGTATTGTTTTCCTCTATTTCCTTGAATTGAAATAAATTTATTCCAATTTACTGATAAATAAATAAATTTATTTGATAAATAGGTAAATTTATAAATAAATAGATTTATTTCTTTGCATTGATATAAATTTATTTGATAATTATTTTATAAATAAATAAGCTGATAAATAAGATAAATTTATTTCTTTTCATTGAGATAAATTATCCTCTATTTCTTTGGCTTGAAATATTTCAAGGAAATAGTTACTTGAAACTTCATTTTTCTTGTACTTACTCCAAGTGTGAACTTTTTATGTCCTGTGCTCTGGCTCATTGTACTTATTATTTTTAGTAGTTGCTTTTAGTGTTTTTTTGGGGAATATTCATGCCATGTACATGTGGAGACAGTTTTACTTCTTCCTTTCTGCCTTTTTTTTCTTTGACTTGCCATGTTGCAATGTCTTATTCTCTACTGAAAGGGAAAATTATTTAGTCTTTGAACATTATATATCATATCCATTGTAGAATTTTCATGGATGCCTTCAATAGGAATGAGGAAAGTTCATCTTATTTTTTGTGTACAGTAATTTTAGAAAATTAATGAAGGGATATTGAAGTTTTTCAGGTGCTTTTCACTATGTTGAATACGATTTTTCTTCATTGCAGTATATTATATTGTTAATGTTGTTAGTTAAATTTTCAAATGCTAAATTAGCTTTATGTTACTGTGATATATTCTACATCACTCTCCATAGTTGTGATACATGTATATATAATTTGCTAATACTTTTATTAAGAATTTTTTATGTCTGCATTTATGGGGAGTATTGGTCCACAGTTTTCTTTGCCATTAGATGTCTTTTTCTGTGGTATCAGGGTAATACTGGTAACAGTTTTACCAGTAATGCCAGGATCAGTTTTGTCAGCTCAGTTGGTCTTATTTGAAAGTGGGGTCTCCTCCCCTATATTTGAAAGAGTTTGTAAGAAGGTGATGTTTCTTCCAAAAATGTTTATAGAGTTCACTATCAAAATCAATCTGGCGCTCTAATTTTGTTTGCATGTAGGTTTTTGGTCAACTAAATTTATATAAATAGATGTATGCTATTAGATGTTCTTTTTTTTAAGTTGTCATTTTCAAGCTGAGCATTTCATCCAAGTTATCATATTTGTTGGCATAAAGATGTTTGCAATATTCCCTCAAAATTCTTTTAGTGCATGTAAGTGTTAGAGTAATATTTCTTTTAAAATTTCCAGTATTCTCTTTTATTTTATTAGATCTAGCAAGAAATTGTTGATTTATTCAATCAATCAGTTTTTTCTGGAACGGGATTATTGAAGTATAATTTCATACAATAAAATCCACCTGTATTAAGTTTATAATTTAATGATTTTTAGTGATATTAAACAGAGAAGGCAATGGCACCCCACTCCAGTACTCTTGCCTGGAAAATCCCATGGACGGAGGAGCCTGGTAGGCTGCAGTCCATGGGGTTGTGAAGAGTCGGACATGACCGAGCGACTTCACTTTCACTTTTCACTTTCATGCATTGGAGAAGGAAATGGCAAGCCACTCCAGTGTTCTTCCCTGGAGAATCCCAGGGACGGGGGAGCCTGGTGGGCTGCCGTCTCTGGGGTTGCACAGAGTCGGACACGGCTGAAGTGACTTAGCAGCAGCAGCAGCAGTGATATTAAAGAGATACACAACCGTAATACAGTTTTAGAATACAGTTAATTCCCTACATAGGAACCTTCAAGTTGAGAACTTTCAAATGTGAACATGCATTCCATTAGGGTCAGGTGAGAGTGAGATTGCAGCTTGGCCTCTGTCTCCTGTTGCTAATGATCCTACAGCTCTCACATCTTCGACCCCCATCTCTCTAATCAGTGACTCTGCTTGCCTGTTCACTCGATGCTAGCCCTTGTATGCCAGCTGTTGTACTGTACTAGTGTACTTTTTGAAGTAGTGTATTATCAGATTAAAAATGTTTTATTTTTTGTTTTTGTTTTTTATGTATTATGTGTGTGAACATTATGATAAACCCATTACAGGTTTATCAATGGCTGATTGTGTAAGTTGGGTACCTAGGCTAACTTTGTTCTCCGAATAGAACTCATTCACATGTAGGGGACTTTACTGTATTTCATCACCCCAGAAATATTCCTGTGACAGTTTGCAGTTAGTTCTTCTTCCCACTCTGAGACCATTTCTCTTCTTTCTGTCTCTATAGAGTTGCCTTTGATTTTTTGGCACATTTTTCTGTACATGGAATTGTACAATATGTAGTCTTTTAATCTAGCATCCTTAACAATACTTTTAATGCTGCATTCATGTTATAGCATGACTGTCTGGTTTTGGTGTCAGGGAATATTGACTTCATAGAACGAGTTGGAAAATATTTCCTACTTTTTTGTTTTCGTGAAGAATTTGTAATAAATTTGATAGATTTCACCAGTGAGACTATCTGGCTTTGGCTTTTCTTAAATGGGAAGGTTTCCAAGTACTTTTAAATTTCCTTACTTCGTATGGTCTGTTTAGACCTTTTCATTTTCTTTTGTTTTTCCTTCCCTTCTCTCTCCTCTTCTTTCTCTCTCATTTCCTCTGTCACTCTCTCCCTGTTAGTAATTTGAATCTTCCTTGGAATTGATTGACTTCATCTATGTTGAAATTCTGTAAGGTCAGGTGGGATGTCACTTCTTTCATTTCCTACTTGAATAGTTTGTGTCTTCTCTTTTTTACTCTTGGTCAGTCAAGCTATCACTGGGGCAGTTTTGTTGATCTTTTCTAAGAATCATACTTGGCTTTATTGATTTTTTTCCCTGTTGTTTCTGATTTCTGTTTTATTGATTTTTAGTCTAATATTTATTATATCCTTTTTCCTTACTTTGCTGTTCTTTTCCCCATTTCTTAAGAGGGCAACTTAAGTTATTGCTTTGAGATCTTTCTTCTTTCATAGAATGGAATTTAAAGCTATAAATCCCTGTCTGCACTGCTTTAGCTGCCCTAATAATTTGTGTTTTAATTTTTATGTAATTAAAAATATTTTCTTATTTTTCTTGTTATTTCCTCTTTGACCATCAGTTATTTAACAGTATGTTGTTTAATTTCCAAATATTTGTAAATTTCCTAAATTCTTTTTACTTGTTGATTTCTAGTTTAAGTCTTTTGTGGTCGGAGAACTATGTTGTATGAGTCTAATCCTCTTAAACTTATTGATACTTATTTTATCGCCCAATATATTTTCTGTTGTGAAAAATTTTTTATGTGCACTTCAAACTAATATGTATTTTACTGTTGTTTGGGTGGAGTGCTGGATGTTGCATCATGTTGATTGATTAATGGTGTTGTTTAAATATTCTGTATCCTCACTGGTTTTCTGTCAAGATTGTCAGTTATTGAGATTGGAATAGTGCAGTTTTTATTGTTGAATTGTCTAATTTTGTCTTCAGTTATGTAACAGTTTTTTTCTTTAAGACTATTTTGTTGCTCTCTGATGGTTTTTCTTTACACAGTTTATCTTGTTCCACATTTTTGTTTTCAGTCTGTTCTGTGTATTTGATCCTGATGTGTCTTTTATAGACATTGTATAGTTGATTTTGTTTTTCCAATCTGACAGTCTTTGCTCTTTGATTGGTATATTTACCCACTTAAAGTTAATGTAATTATAGATATGATTTAGTTTACATTAGCCATTTTTATATTTGTTTTCTATATGTCACGTGTCCATTTTGTTCCTCTTTTTATTGCTTTGTTTTGTGTTTCAACATTAAAATTTTTTTTGCTGTATTTTGTTGAGTTACTTTTTAAGGTTACAGTATGCATCTTAACTTATTGCATACTACTTCATGTTAATACTAATTCAATACCAGTAATATAGAATCTTTGATCCAGATTAACTCCATTTATTTTTACTCTTGTGTGCTATTATTGTCATATATCTTTTATATGTGAAAAGCCAAATTACACAGTTTTGACATTTTTTCAGTTATTTTAAAAACAAGAGAAGAAAAAGGGGAGAAAGGTTTTTTTTTTTTCATGTCTTTTATGCTTACCCATATAATTACCCCTTTAATGTTCTTTATTCTTTGTGACAATTTAGTTACTACCTGCTTTTATTTCATTGTAGCCTGAAAGACTTTGGTACTGTTATTTTTTTTGTGTGGTGCATGTGTGCTCACAACAAATTACTCAGTCTTTGTTTATCTTGAAATGTCTTTATTTTGCCTCTGTTTTGTTGGACAAAGAATTCTTGGTTGACAGTATTTTTCTTTCAGGATTTTTAATAATATCATCCTACCACATTCAAACTTCTGTGGTTTCTTATTAGAAGTCAGTTGTTGATTTTATTGAGGTCCCTTTATATGTCAATAGTCATTTTTTCATTTACTGCTTTCAAGATGTTCTCTTTGTCTTTTTGCACTTTTAGAGCCTAATAGGGCTTCAACTTCCCTGATTTTGTCAGCTCTTTTGGGCTTTAGTATAAAGAGGTAAGTTTTAAAGGAAGATTATACATGTTTTTACTGTTTTAAAAATATTTATAATCATAGCTTATTTCTTTATATATTTGCCTTTTTCCTCACATTTTCATAACCATGGAATTCAACAATACCTGTTTGAAGAGGGGCTACTTAAGCATCTTTGCTAGTGAGAAATGGTATTAGTTTTTTGTTTTACTTCATGTTGAGCTTTTAAATTTTTCTGCTGCCCTCATCAGATTTTATGTACATATACCCATATATATCTATTTTCTACATATTTGTTAGATAAAAACACATGTAAAATTAAGGCTTATAAAAGGAGAAGGCAATGGCAACCCACTCCAGTACTCTCGCCTGGAAAATCCCATGGACGGAGGGGCCTGGTAGGCTGCAGTCCATGGGGTTGCTAAGAGTCCGACACGACTGAGCGACTTCACTTTCACTTTTCACTTTCCTGCATTGGAGAAGGAAATGGCAACCCTCTCCAGTGTTCTTGCCTTGAGAATCCCAGGGACGGGGGAGCCTGGTGGGCTGCCGTCTCTGGGGTTGCACAGAGTCGGACACGACTGAAGCGACTTAGCAGCAGCAGCAGCAGTAATAAAAGGTATTAACTTTTTTTAAGAAACACATGATCTTAAAATATTTTCCCTTTGGTGAATATCGAATGATAATCTTGAAGACTAGGTGAAAGATACCATAGTATATTTAGTATTTTCATTGAGGTGTGTATTAACTTATTTAGGAGTTTATGTCCATAGATATTTAACTCTAGACTATGTCATTGTCAAGTAATATCTGGAACTAAAGTCCCCAGCATGCTATCTTATTTTGCTGCCTTATTCTGTAGAAGTGCTACTATGAGCAATAGGCAGGCAACAGAAAGAAAGAAGGTGAGTGGGACCAAAGAGGGAAAAAAGGACTAAAACAGATGGTAGGGTAATAAAATATTTCTTAAGCATTGTTTGTTTTGGATAGTTTTCTTGTTAAGCACATGGAAATACTTTCCAAGTTTGAGAATTACTGAGTTTCCACATGCTGTTTTTGAGAAACAGCAAATCATTCATATACTATAAACACAATTGTAGATAATTTTGCTGGAATTTTATTTAGGGCTTACTTTTTCATAAGATAAATAACAGTGCCTTCTTTCAGGTCATATTTTGACATATTTGAGGGATCATACGTTTAAATTAAACAGTGCTAATTCAAATAAGTGACAAACATTTATTCAAAACTTTTTGAGTATAGTTTTATTGATTATATTCTGCTGTAAAAATGAATGTTATTTAATGTATATGAATTTTTTAGAATACATCTAAAATTAGTATATTGAGTTGTTTGAAATGCCTGTGGTACTAAATTTCTATGTCTGTAGTCATCTTAATGAGATCTTTTAATTGGAGAGTATTTTATGCCATTGAATGTACTTACATATAAATAAGCAGTGTCAGTATTATTGATCCTACCTCTTTGTCCTTTTTTAGTAATATGTCTTCTATGCCTAGGAGGACAATGGAAGTCAGAATCAGAATATAAACCTTCAGATTCTTAACATTATACCAGAGTGTTTCTTGAGTTAAACGTGAAGTAGGAGAGAGACAGGTAAAGATGAAAATGAAAGAAGGAAAAAGTATTTGATAACAGGAAATAACGTTAGACCTTGAACCAACCCATAGGATCATGAGTAGGAACTCTTACATTGCCTTTGTGTATACTAAGAGGATTATTGATCATGACATGGCTCTGTAATATAGTCTTTTTATTTCTATACTGATGATTTAGTTTCAGAAATTAGATCCATAAATATAATTACCTATTTCTGGTGCAAGATCTCTTATCCTTGAAAGGGTAAATAATTTTGCATAGTTTTTTATAGCTGTCACTAGTTCTAGTAAAGTCCCACTGTGGTTTATCAAAGATTATCAAGTTATTTTCCTTGTGTTCTATATAGTAGCAACTTGTACTTCTCCAATAGGGGCATTTGGGTTGAGAATGAGAGGTAATGGAAGATAATTGTATCCTCCTGATATTCTATTTAATAGCACAACCAAGAGACTTTTATTTGCTTTTTTACAGAAGATAGGCAGGATAGCAGTGTGATTAGGGATAGATAAAGGCTTTAGTATGAGACTGAGGAGGTTCAAATTCTGGCTCTATGAGTTAATGCTTGTGGGATATGGATAAATAACCTTCATTTGGAATAATATACACCTTATTGACTGGAATATATTTTGTAGTATGGTATTTGTGAGAATAAAATGAAATTAAGTGAAAGTAAGCTCAGAACAGATTCTTCGAATGATTTTCTTAGATATTGTAAATTACAAACTATTTTCCAGATTTAATTTATTAGTTCCTTCCTAGGTAAGATAGTAGATAATGTTTTTAAAAAGTAAAGAAGCTGAAAATGAGTAAAAGAAAGAGAGTTAAGTGACTAACTCTAAACGTAAGTCTTAGAACTGGATGTAGACTTTCCAAAAATTTTAAGCAGTCTAAACACAAAGGAAGAAGAATTTGTTCTAAGTTATAAATAGGTTAATAGGAAATAATGATACAGTCCATTAAAAAGTATTAAAGAGTTTTTAAGTCATTAAAGAATGATTTAAAGCATAACTTAATTTTGCAGATAGTAAAAGCTCTAAAAGTAACTCCATTCTTTATTGGGTTCACCAATTTTATGGGAATTTCTATTGAGCAGATACTGTGTGGTAGATGAATAGAAAAACAAACATTAGTCTGGCCATCACTTGGGATTATTGAAAACAGAAACCAAGAATACAGACTAGGTTAAAGCCTTAGGTGAACTCATAGTTAAGAAATGATCTAGTGCTTTGACTAAAATACTTCAGTTAAAGATGCATCCTAAGTAATTATGAATTTGTATTTGTGTTACCATGGTGATTGATGTCAGTGCATTGTTCTTAGCAAGAGCATATCTCTCTTCAATAAGAGTCATGCTTCCAAGACTTCCCTGGCAGTCCAGTGCTTAAGACTCAATGCTTCCACTGCAAGGGGCATGGGTTCCATCCCTGGTTGGGGAACTAAGATGCCACATGGTGTGGCCAAAAAAGAAAAAAAATCATATTTCCTAGAAAGTCTTATGAGATAAAGAAAATGAAGACAAAAAAAGTTGTAGGTAAACTTTGTAAGACAAATATTGTGATTTGTGCACATAGAGATACATTTTGTTGTGTCATATAGGTTTCATCTCTCTTCATTCAGTTAAGTGTATACTTTTATGCATTTATTTAGGTACTGAGGCATATCTCTATAAACTATTCTGGTACTTTGGTTGATAAGTTGTAGTGTGTTTAGTCATACATAGGGATATTGAAGAAGAGATTCAAAATCAAGTGGCCAGTAAGACTGGAGATGATATTTAATATTTTGTATACTTTTAGGATCCTATGAGTTTCATTATTTATGGACACTCAGATTTTAACCAGGGCTTCTGTACTCTTCTAAGTTTTCATTGTGGAATTCCTGATGTTACCATAGTTGATTCATTGTGAAAAATGTTAATGCATTTTGAGAATCTGATTTTTATATAGGAAAACATGAAGATGAAAAATTTGGCCCAGATAATTTGTGGACACTTGCTAAAAACACAGAAACATTATGGAAGGTATAAAATGATCAATGAATATTTCTTAGCCCATATATTTAAAAGGCAACTACTGCTTTGTATTTTGTTCCAGAAAAAATGTTTTACAAATGTTCTTTTTAAAAGCAATAATAATGTAATAAAAACCAGATGTCCACTATGTAAAATCATGGAATGCAATTTCTTTATTTCTAACACCTTAGTGATATCAGGAAGTTTTGTGGTGAGATGTAGGTTGGTGACTTAAGATCATGGAGCACATTGAGAATCAGTAGGTTTGAGTGGAATGTTTCTAATTAGGAACTAAGTGTTATAGTGTTGTGGTGACATAAAACGCCTGAGAAAGATAATAGATATGGATAGGAATACAAAAGGCAAAATGAGGGAAGCTAAAATTTCAGAAGTTTGAAGTTTTGCCTAAGGCCAGGGTTGCACCCAGGAAAGAGAAAGCAAACTTTTCTTTGTTTTCTCTCATGTATTGCTTCCAGGGCTCTACTAAATTTAAGATACTTAATGTTTTATATATTGTTAGCCTACTTTCAGGATTGTACCCTCATTCAAAACTTTTGTTTCTGTAGGAAAATGTCTTGAGCTCTTACAGACAGGCTTTTGAAAGGTTACATTCATGTTAATACTTGCCTGTGGTGATTTTATCTGGTGGTAGTTGACTAATAAATGGTCTATGGCAATGGTGCAAAATATTCCTCTTCTTTCTCTTCCTGATGAAGGTGATAACAGAGTAGCATTTTGTGCATACTAGACTATGCTCTGTCCTTTAAATATATTTTATTTGAGTCATGAAAATAATTTTACAGGTAAAAATGAGGTGTGGTTAAAAAATGATACTTATGGTAGAGCTGGGATTTGACTTTTCAGACTCCAAAGCCTGTATTTTAAACCTTGCATTATTCGATGAGGACACATAGTATGAGGAGTTTAAAAGAGTAAGGAGTTATAGGCAGATAGTGTATTTGTTTGCATTCTTGCTAGAAAGAAGAGAGAGACAGATGAGAAAGCTGTTGTGGTGTGAAGAACTAAAATAAATGGAGGCTGGAATTGTTCTTACAGCTGCTTTAAGTTATTTGGAGGTTAACCTGGGTTAACCTGCTTAACAGTACAACTATGGGTTCTTTGGATGTTATTTTTAATTATAGTTATGACTTCATCAAGAGTGGTTTTGGATATTTTAAAATCTTAAAGCACATGCATTTCAAAATGAATTAGAGGGCTTAGGTATTTAAAAAATACCACCAGTGTTGACATAGTGTTAGAACATTGTGTAAGATCAAGTCTTGAGACATTTTTTATTTATTTGTTTCATGTTTTATAGTTATTGTCATCAATTTTTATGTTTCCTCAAGTAGTGTAAACATTATGAATTAAACTGGTTAGTGATGTTCTAGCATACTAATTATATCTATTTAAAGATGTAATGCTAGCAAAAACAATTAAAATTTAATATAAGTTTTTTCTGAAAGACTACGTATTTACATACAAATTTTTTTTCTGTTTTAGTGACGAAGTTTAAAAATATCCAAACTCATGAAAATCTACTTGTATTCTCTAGACAGAAGGAGACAGTGTCAGAGAGACAGATTATTTAAAACATCTTTTCTTAGGTCTGGAGCAATATAAATATGTTGCTTAAAATGTTTAATTTTACTGAAAGAAATTTCTTATTTAACTCTTTACTTATTTTGTCTTTACAGAATATATTTGGTATCATCTGTGAATATGTCTGTTTTGCTCACTATGAACCCCTGATTCCTAAAAATATAACATTAGATTTTTTTTCCCCATTAAAAATCAATTCACTAATCAACCTTTAAAAAATAATAATTTTGTCTTTTAAATTAAACTGAATTTATTCTGGTAAAATACGTATAATTTACCATCTTCACCATTTTTAAGTATACAGTTTAGTAGTATTAAATACATTCATCAATTGTTGTGCAACCACCACTACTATTAGTCTCTGTAATTTTTTTCATCTTGTAAAACTGAAGTCCTATGTCCATTAAACAATGCACCCTGCCCCCGTCCCATAAGTCTATAGACATTTCTCCAATTGTTTGTACACTTAATAGTAATGAAAAAGATCAGAAGGACTTAGAGCAAGGAAATATTCACCTGAATCAACATATTTTAGTTTCCTTTATGTTGAGCAGTTAGCTGATAAGCTAGTTTGAACCTGACTTTCAGGATAGAATACTTGAGGTTATAGTAGTTTCTTTGTTTTCCACAGGCAAGTCTTGATGATGAATCAATTAGCAAATCCTGAAGAATTAATGTAAATGGTGTGGTAATTTCTGTTATAAGAGATACTCTTAGAATTCATGAAATTTCTCTTCCCCCACAGTATCAGATCTGCTGTTGAAGTGAGATCTGCCTGGTAGCAGTTATGTGTATCAGAGCTCGGTTCAAAATTCTTTAAAAATGGTAACTGTTTTTAAAATGCTATGGGAAAGCTAATTAAAATTGAACTTTGAAATTAAAAAGAAAACACAAAACAGTATAAAAGTAAAGGTTAATGTTTTCTCTGAAATATTTTCAAAAGACCCATAGAAAGATTTCTTAAAAATCTATAGATTTTATAGAAAGATTTCTTAAACCTATTTAAGTTTAGCTCCTTGAAGACAGGTGTTCATTACCTGTGTTGAACTTGCTAAAAACAACAAGGTCTGAGTATTCAAAGTATCCTTAGGTCTGAGTGTTCAGAGTATTATTATTTTTGAGTAAATACTAAGAGACTAACAACTTTTTAGAATGTATGTTTTTTGTGCTAGCTTTTTCCTAATGTAAAATGAATCTCAATATGCCATATGATTGGTGACAAATAAGAAACTCTTTATGCAATTAAGAGAAGATCTGTTTATTTAAGAGCTCTCAAAGGTTGTAAAAGATTATACTTGGCTGTATGTGAAGGATAAATGTTGTGCAATAATGCCCCTTAGTTCCCCTTTTATAATAAATCTCAGCTGTGTGTTCAGCGAAAGGGCTCAGCGCCAAAAAGAACAGGTTCAACTTGTCTGTGAGGATTTGCACCACAGTAAAGTGCACAACTGCTTTTGTAGAGGTCATTGTGGAGGTCACAGGCATGTACAGTTGAATGAAAGCAACTTTAAAAACATGTAAAACAGATAGTGTTACTTAAGATTCAAGGATCAATGTTAACTTGAAACATTGAAAGGATGGAAAATCGTAAAACTAACCCCCACAGACATTTTTCACTTTATATTTACATGTTTTCAAATGGATGTGTAACAATTTCTTTGGCATCTTATCCCAGCATATTTTAAAAGAACTTCAGAATCAGTTTTGTAAAAATTGCCCAGACTTGGAAGCATTAAGTATTGTTATCTTTGTTCACCTCTGAGCAGTGCTCTGAACAGAGTTCACATGATGAAGGTAGGTAGGATATGATGGTGGTAGGACAAAATATTTAGGGGTGTGTGTGCGTGCGTGTGTGCAGTGTATGGTGTGTGCATGTACGTGTGGTATATGGTATGTGGTGTGTGTGTGTGTTTTGAGAGCTGGGATAAGGGAGTGTGGGTAAGTTCTAGTGAAAAGGCAGATTTGATCTAAAGAATGCCTTTGTGAGTCATGTATCTCTTGGTAGAAAGGTTCAAAATGAACAACAACAAAGAAGGACTCTTTCTCCAAGTATCTCACAAATACTTTCATATTCTTTGTGGTACTAGAAATAACTCAAAAATAACAGGTGGAAAGACTGTAAGACCCATGACTCCAACCTACTGAAGTTTTGGGTTTAGAATAAAGAACACCAGAAAATAATATAACTAAGTAAGTAGATATAGTGCTTACCTAGAATTGTAGTTTACCTAGAGTTGTATTTGGCCATATAAGGACTGTATCTTTTTCCCTTTTCTAAAAAATGGTAATCAAAATGGCAGGCAGCCATTGGTTTCAGTATAGAGATTAATTAATGTCTTTATGCTTCAGCTTCAGCAAATGCAGTTGATTGGCAGTAGCACCTGTTTCAGCAACTGGTAGGCTTTTATCAAGCCTGTAATTTCCAGAAGGGCTTTAAAGCTGTGTTCATTAAACTCTTCCATACTAATTGCTTTCTTTGTCTTCTAGTGCACTGGTTTACTAAATGTACCTCTCATTTATTTCTGTGTGTATTTATGTATTTAGTTATAAAAGTTATAAAATAAAGTTAGTTTTTTTTAATTTTTAAAAACAAAAACAAATTGTGTGGTAGTCTGTGTACTCCTGTATTGTAGAATCATTTTTATGCTCAGTGGACACATAATGTTCTCAGATGAAAAATTTATACCAAGATTGTGATTTTTTTTTCTGAATTGCTTATGTAGTTTATGTCATAAACATAAAACATATCTGTCGATTATGAAAAATGATCTGTTAAACTGTAGTAAAATGTGATTTAAGGATTTGGTTATTAAGTCAACTCTCTAGGAAAGTGGCTTACTTTTACATTTTTAGGATTTCTTTCCAGTTGAAGTAGTCTTCCTGGTTCATATTTTAAAATCTGTTCAGTTTTCATGGATTCATAGACAAGCCATAGTTTTTTTTTTTAGCAAGATACTGTTTTTTCCTTGTTAAAAAAGAAGACTGAATTTCTAAGAGAGATGCTAAGAAAGATGAAGCACATAGCTCAGTACAGGAGAAATTTGCATCAATCTAAATGTATTGTGGCGAAGTTGAATGTGAATGTTTTCTAAAAAGAAATTGAGTTGTATGTTTTAATGAATTAGGGTAACTTTCATTTAAAAAGCACTTATATACAAACATTTTAAAATAAATGAGCATTTCCTAATTTACATTTAATATAACTATAAGCATGTGTTGTTCAATGCTAGAAAGTAGAATCCATTCTAGTGGTGTATCCTTTCCCTCATCCCTTCACTAGTGCCTATGTGTTCTGTGCCTAGTCCCTCAGTCATGTCTGACTCTTTGCAACCCCATGGACGGCAGCCCGCCAGGCTCCTCTGTCCATTGGGATTCTTCAGGCAAGAATACTGGAGTGGGTTGCCATGCTCTCCTCCAGGAAATTTTCTCAACCCAGGGACCAAACCCAGGTCTCCCGCACTGCAGGAGGATTCTTTGCTGTCTGAGCCACCAGGGAAGCCTGCTAGGGCCTAATATCCTCTAAATGTTCTGATCAATCAATTTTTATACCATAGTCCTATAGGAAAGTGCTTGGTGAATGCTGGAAGTGTAGGATTTAAAACTTGGGTAGGTTACTTGGTCTTAGAGAACATTAGTTTGTTTTCCTGTAAAATAAAGTAATACTTATCTCAGCTGTATGTGTAAAGACTAGCATAGTACATGGCGTATAATAGATGTTCATTGAATATCTATGTCCTTTGTGTGGGTGTTATTTGTGATTATTGTGTGTTAAATAATCATATTCTCTATCTGCATGACTTTAGTAGAAGTCAGTTTATGTGAAATTGCAAGGGAATCAGAGAATCGTAAATATTCTATATTTAGAGTCTAGATCTAATTGCATGGTGGTTTTGTGAGGGTGGTAGTGGTGATATGTGTTTGGGGAAGGCAGGTTGGGATGGTTAGGGCATTCATAGTACTTTTTTCCTTTTAGGACAAAAGAAGGATAAAGTCAGTATAGTTTGATTTAGTAGTTTATTTTCTACACTGGAGATAGGACAATAACCACTTATTCCGTAGTTAAATGTCCTCAAATAGAACCAGATTTGTTTTGTAGTTTTGGGGAGGGATGGCTTGGATTAGAGGATTAGAGTGAATGGTATATGGTGGATCATTATAAAACATTTGTTCATTTATGAAACAAACATTCTTGGTATGTGCCAAGCACTGTACTAGGCACAGAGGGTTTAGATCTAAAGAAAGTGTGATTTCTTGAACTATTTGATCTCTATTATGGTATAAAGAAGCTTTCTGCTCCCTTTCCATTGAAAAATATTTCTGCTTCAAAATTCGACTAATCTTATGTGATATTTTTTGTTTTGCTTGTATCATAAAAGTAATATTTGAGAGAACTTTATATAAAGCAATTTTCATATTTTATCACATTCAAAATTTTAGACTTAAGTTGTTATTATTGATGGCTAATTAAAAGTCTACTTAAAGTGCCAAGATAAGAATTTTTTTCTTGAAAACTATGTTTGTAATTATTAAAAGTAAATGAGCCAAAATGCTATATGACTGAAAAGTTTGTAAAATTTCTGGTAAAAAATGTTTTTCTTAAGATTCGTGGAGACTTTTTTAAGGAGGCAGATTTTTGTCTCACCGAATAGTCTGCTTGATGTTTTTTTCTGATCTTTTTATAGAAACAGATATGATTTGCTGGACACTCTGTCCTCTTGGCAACAAATGGTAGTTCAGTAGCAAGACAAGCATCAGAGAAAGAATGTAAAAATAATACTTTTCAACACTGCCTCATTTATTAGTGCTCAAGGGAAAATAAAACCTAAAACAACAAAACCAAAACAAACAAAAACTCTTCCTTGGACCCTACTTTTTCTTTAAGCTAATGCCATATCTCCTTGTTTTCATTTTATCTTAGAATTTGATGAAAATAATCAGATTTATTCAGTGTTTCTACTTCACAACTTCCGTTCTTTTTTTTATCATTCATATTCTGGCTTCTATTTCTACTACAGTACTGACGCTTTTCTTGGTTTAAAAATTTTTTTTTATTAGAAGTGCTCTCTTTCCCTCCATATAAATCACATTCAGCTTTCGTCATCTCAGATGCCATTTTTTCCCCATGAATTCAATTGAATGAACATTCAGAAACCTGTCATATTTAGAAGAGTCGTATCATATGTACATTTAACTTATTTGAATTTAACTAAAGTTGAAAACACCTAACTAGGAAGAAAAATAGCAAAGAACTCTTTTCCCCCAGTAAAAAGTGTTTTTAAAACAACATAGTTGCCAAAAGCAAGCCAAGTACTTTATCTGATTTTCCACAGAACAAACCAATCTATTCTAATGCTGGAGGAAAAGCTAGCTGGGTTGAATTTATATATAAAGATTATAGTATGCACAGAACAATGTACTTTATAGGGTATTTAAACGATTTTTGAAGGAGTTATTTTGACCAGTTTTTGCCTTACTCTGAGTGTAGAACCTAACCGCCTGTACAGGGTGTGACTTCATTGTTATAGCTGTGTTGAACTTAAATCAGTCTTGTTATTTGGGATCCTTCTAGATAACATTTGGATATGTCTTGGATGTGTTAGGACTTGATGCCTTCACTGCCGGGGCCTGGGTTCAATCCCTGATTAGGGAACTAAGATCCACCAGCCACATGGAGTGCCAAAAAAGTTAACTAATTTTTAAAAATGTGTAGGATTCAGTTTTTATATTCAAAATACTTTAATGTTAAAATCTTTTTCTAAAGATATTATTTCCTAACTTCTCCCCTGAAGTTAAAATTTCTATAAATGTTGCATTTTGTCTTTGAAATTCTTTTTCAAGGAATAGTTTAGATTGATTTAACAATATGAGTTCTAAAAAGAGTTGATATATTATTAAAGAACATTTTTTTAATGCGGTAATTTGAACACTAAGTGGTGTGTTTGTGGGGAGGAGATTACAAGTGAATTTAGATAACAGGATTAAAGTAATTCCACTTTAGTGAACAGATTTTGATGATGTTTTCTGGGCCAATTTGATATAGAAACAGTTTTGGAGACTTGACTTGGCCAAGTGAGGGTATAACATATTTAGGACTGTTTGAGTTCTAATGATGAATAAGACGTTTAAGCCCAGCTGGGTAGTTAAATTCTCCTTTGATGTTTCAAAGCATATCTTACATATTCAAATGGAACTGATAGTCACTAAAGAGTCAGAAAAATATGGTGCTCTTTCTAGTGTATTCAGGATAAATCCTTTTTCATATTCTGGAGAAGTCTGTTTTTCTTTAGAAGGATGTTTAGAAGGAAAAATTTGGGAAAAATAGGTAATTTACTATTTAGGCATCATATTTTTTTAAAAAACAGGAATGCTCATAAAGGCTGATTTGTGGGAATAAATCAGTGTTAGAATGTTTATAAAAGCCAACTGTAATTATTTTTTTTAAAGTTATATTCTGCTCATTCCAAAACACATATTCAGAAAGGGAGTGGAACCTGATGATTACAAAGTTGGGAATCCGGGAATTAGTGATTGTTTTTCCCACTGTTTCTTTAGTGTATATAGAATCAAACTATTATACATTAAATTTGGGGAAATTATTCTTATTTTCATGATACATTATCAGATAGTGGTTTATTTCCACTTAGTTGTCATGAAATCATTGCAGGTTGGACCTAGGAGAACATCTAGTCCAACCCTCCAGTTTGCTCCCACCCTCCCATTGTTGATAAAAATGAAGCTTAGAGAAACAAAATCACTTCAGTTCATATTAGGTTAGAGGCAGTGTCAGCAGAAGTATATAGTTGCTTCTTACTATGCAGGGTCTTGGCACTCAGTGTTTTTCTGTGACTTTTTAAAAAAATTAGAGAAAGCTGTTTCTTTGGGGAAAATGAATTGTACTTACCATGAAATTATGTGCTACCAGGAAGTTGTTGCCATGCAGCTGGTGCAGTGATGACAGGCTGATATCACCGTAGAGTGACCAGAACAGCATAGTATAAAAATTGTTCTGCTTGCTCCTAAAATAAATTGAAAACAACTGAATTGAAACGAAATTTACTTAGAATAAATAGCGTGGAGTCAGTGCCGGGTATATTTTTTAAGTATTCTCTCTTCCATTAAAAAACTGAGTATGCACATGAACACAATTAAAAAAATATATCCACATCCACATACAGATGCATACATGTGCACACATAGAAAACACCTGTATGTATGTGCACACACATACTTAAATTATTAGGATATTTCCAACATAGAAACAGTATTTCAAAAGTAGTTGGTTTTTCTGAAAGGTCTCCAACAGATATTTTCTCTAGAAATAATCGGTAGAATTGTAGTGGTTTAATGCACTGAGACCAGTGAAATATTCTGGTGTCTGAGTCCCTTTAGCCATGTTATGTATTCTAATGGATTTGATAAATTTAGCATGTAAGAGGATCTAGTTTTTGAAAAACAGCCACCACTCTCATTGTTTTGTTGTTTGTTTTTGTTTTACATTTAAATATTTATTTGGCTGTGCCAAGTCTTTTTGCAAAATGGGGGATCCAGTTCCTTAACCAGGGGTCAAACCTAGGCCCCCTGCATTGGGAGCCTGGAGTCTTACCCACTGGACCACCAGGGCGGTCCCTTGTTTTGCATTAAGATGATTCAACAAAATAGAAGTAGCAATCTCATTGAAAAGTGATTTACTAGAATACAAGCTCCCTGAAGGCTGGAGCTTGTTATCTGTTTTATTGCTGTACCCTTTAGTTCTTGGCTTATAGTCTTTGTTCAGTATTTGTCTTTTGAATGGGTGTTTCATCATAACAGAATAACCACAATGTTTTGTTGTCTGAAATTTTGTTGAAATGATCCTTCAGTGGCTAGAAAGCACATTTCCAGGCTAGGGATAAAAAGCATCTACTGACTTTTTCTAATGAATAAGTGAAAGAACAGTATTAAAGTGTGGAGAAGCTGGAGATGTATTCCTTACATACTCTCAGAGTACATGTAATTACAAAATTCCAATTGTTTACACACAGTAAGAACATTCTGAAATTTATAGAATTTGGAAACCTGACCTCCATCTTACTGGTTTTTCTAATGTTCATACTACAATACCAGATGACTGTTCACAGGCCCCTTTTTACAAAATACCAAGCAGTTCTTCCCTGCTGGGTACTGTGCCGTGAGGCATGGCAGTGAACAACAGGGCCTTACAGTCTAATGGGGTAGATAGATGTTAAATAGACATTTATACCCAAGAGGGTTTTACCAAGCTTACAGAGTTTATTAGCAAATATGTTGAAGATATGGCTAGTCTGGTGAATAAAAATCATTTAAGTAAGATATGAAAATTAAGAGTGTTCTGAATCTTAAAATTGTGTTAAAGGATTTTCAGAATCATTTAGCCAGTCACTCTGAATGACTAATACTTTATAAATTATAACCTGTTGTATGGTATTTAACAGAGAATCATATACTAACTGATATGGAAGGCTATTTTTATTTATAGCATTTTTTTAATAGTTGATGTCAATAGCCTATATATTAATGATTATTCAAATTTCTGTTGCTGTTATTCTTATTAGAAAATCATGTATTTTCTTTACTCATGTTATTTTAAATGCTTTGCTGCCTTCTCAGTTTGTGCACATATATATGTTGACATAGTGACAAGAAGTTTTTTTGAAGTAAGAATTGTTTTCAGAGTTAACTTTATTGCTTATTAAATGGCTTCCAGAAATCTAGATCATATAATTTTAATTTGGAAGTGAATCCTGCATTTTAGAATTAGCACAAAAGATAATCTGTGTTATTCTTTTATTTGAGGAGGATGAATAAGGATAATGTTTGTAGTGTGCTATAGATGATCTAACAGATCAATCTCAGTTCAGTTCAGTTCAGTTGCTCAGTTGTGTCGACCTGCGACTCCATGGATTGCAGCATGCTAGGCTTCCCTGCTGCTGCTGCTGCTAAGTCACTTCAGTCGTGTCCGACTCTGTGCGACCCCATAGACGGCAGCCCACCAGGCCTCCCCGTCCCTGGGATTCTCCAGGCAAGAACACTGGAGAGGGTTGGCTAGGCTTCCCTGTTCATCACCAACTCCCGGAGCTTGCTCAAACTCATGTCCATCGAATCAGTGATGCCATCCAACCATCTCATCCTCTGTCGTCCCCTTCTCCTTCTGCCTTCAGTTTTTCCCAGCATCAGGGTCTTTTCCATCAGGTGGCCAAATTATTGGAGTTTCAGTTTCAGCTTCAGTCCTTCCAATGAATATTCAGGACTGATTTCATTTAGGATTGACTGGTTTGATCTCCTTGCTGTCCAAGGGACTCTCGAGTCTTCTCCAACACCACAGTTCAAAACATCAATTCTTTGGGGCTCAGCTTTCCATGTAGTCCAACTCTCACATCCATACATGACTACTGGAAAAACCATCGCTTTGACTAGATGGACCTTTGTTGGAAGGTAATGTCTCTGCTTGTAATATGCTGTCTAGGTTTGTCATAGCTTTTCTTCCAAGGAGCAAGTGTCTTTTAATTTCATGGCTGCAGTCACCATTTGCAGTTATTTTGGAGCCCCCCAAAATTAAGTCTCTCACTATTTCCATTGTTTCCCCATCTATTTACCATGAATCTCAATCAACAGATTAATCTCAGTAAATTGTAAACATTTTTATAGTAAATGTGAAGCTTGCTGAGTAAGACAAGTTAAAGATATATTTCAAATTATTACTTAAAATTACAGCCATGTATAATTATCTTTGTCAGCATTTGCATTGTTCTTCAAATGTTTTTATGTTTTTCTATATTGAAATGAGCTGAATTTTGGAAAGTCTTTTTAAGGGAGTTGTATGGCTCAAACAGTAAAGCGTCTTCTTGCCATGCGGGAGACCTGGATTTAATCCCTGGGTCAGGAAGATCCTCTGGAGAAGGAAATGGCAACCCACTCCAGTACAAAATCCCATGGACGGAGGTTCCGGTAGGCTACAGACCATGGGGTTGCAAAGAGTTGGATATGACTGAGTGACTTCACTTTCTTTACTTTTCTACAAATGCTTTTCTACAAATGTGTGACTAGAAAATTATTGAAATATAATCTAGTGCTCTAAGGTATATCTTAGGAGAGAAACAAGGGCTCTATTTTGTTACATTTTGGGGGAGTAAAACATTAATTATGCTTTTGAATGTACAGTTTGCCTGCAGTTTCCCACCTGAGTACGTGAATCTTATCTAAGTTTGCATGACTTGCTGTGCCTCTCCACACTACATTTTTACCCTCAGCCTCATTTATTTATTATTTATATGGCAACTGCAACAGAAATTGAAAAGGCCTCGGTTTTGTGTTAATAGTTTTGAAAGGTCAACAAAACATACTTGAATTACTTACTGTGGGTGTTTTTCAGGACTCATTACTAGGATCTCACACTTTATACATTTGTCTCCCCCAATTTTTATTTTTTCTTATGACTTTGACTATCATTTTGTTGGTGATAATAGCAAAATTTCTCTTTTGTTTATATTTTTAGCTGCCTTTACTGAAAATTTCTACATGTAAATTTCATACATAGTCAACAATGTTGAATTGATTGAACCACCATCTTAAACTCTTTATTTTGTAAACAAACTTATTAAGTTATAGTTTACTTGCTACAAAAAGTTGCTGATTTAAAATGTATGATTCAGTGATTTTTATACTTCTGTGTAGTCACTTTACATTCACATTCCTAGCCCCTAGCAATTATTAATGTTACTATCTATAGTTTCACCTTCTGTGAACATTACTTACAAATGGAATCAAACAATATATAGTCTTTTGCCTGGCTTCTTTTTTGATTATAATATTTTTGAAGTTCATATGTTACAGCATGTATCAATATCTTATTCCCTTCTGTTGCTAAATAGTATTCAGTATATGAATATTAAATGAATGAATTCATATTCATTTTGTATGAATATACTTCATTTTGCTTATCCATTCACCAGTTGATGGACATTTAAATTGTTTCCACTATTTGGCTACCATGAATAATGCTGCTGTGAACATTCTTGTAAAAGTCTTTGAACATACATTTCTCTTGAGTAGATACCTTTAAGTGGAATTATCAAGTTGTATAGTAAATTTATGAGAAACTGCCAAACTTATTTCAAAGTGGTCACACCATTGTACACTCTCATCAGCAGTGTTTAAGGGTTCTAATTTCTCTATATCCTTAGTGACACTTTGATTATAGCCATTGTGGGGGGTGTGAAGTAGTACTTCATTGTACTTTTAATTTGCATTTTTCTAATGATTACTGCTGTTGAGCATCATTTCATGTACTTATTAGCCTTTGATGTATCTTCTTTGGTGAAACGACTATTAAAATCCTTACCCGTTTTTAAATTGGAGGTTTTGTTTTTTTAAAGAATTTTTCAGTTTTAAGAGTCCTTTACATGTATACTGGATACAAATTTTCTATAAGGCATGTCGTTTGCAAATACTTTCTCCAAAGTCCGTGTTTTATCTTTAAAAATTTTCTCAATCCTTCTCTTTCCCAATTATCCTGTTTCAGTTAGTCTTCAGATTTGTCTGGTTTTCTCATTTAATATTCAACTGAGCTATTTCAGGTTACTACCAAGTCTTGCAGTTTTAATTATAACTTTTTCCCCCTCTTCCTCTCAGTCAGTACTCAGATCTTCAAACCTAGTTACTAAAATAGCTACAAACCTGACCTACTTGATTCTAGGCTCTTCTTTCTTTGGCACTATTTTATTTTCCTCGGCTATAAATGCATAGCTATTTTTCTTTTGAAACTAACAAAGATTGCATAGGTTTTAAAACTATTTATAATGAAAAATTTCCAAAATACAAAGTAGAAAAATCTTACAGTGAAACTCATATGCCTAATGTCTAGATTCAGTAATTTTTAATTTGCTTCATATATATTTTTTCAGAATGATTTGGAAGTAAATTGCAGGTTGTAAAATTTTACCTTTAAATTGTTTAGTCTGCATCTCCCTCTGACCTGCCCTGATATAGGACATCCTTGTACATAGCCATAATGCCATAATCACACCAAACAAAGTTAATAAAATGTTTCCAATATATTCTTATACCCAGGCCATATTCAAATTTTATCCATTTTCTCTCAGATGTCTCATTTTTTTCCTTCCTAAAAAATGTCTGTTTTTTCCTTCCTAAATTGTTACTGAGCTAATGACTCTTGTTATATTTATTAAACTTTTTAATTTTTAAAAAATCTAGAACAGCTCATATCTCATGCTACATTTCTTGATTTTCTTTCTCATGCTGTGGCTTATTGAAGACATCAAGCCAGTTGTCATTGGGTATGAATTGTTTCCCTATGCTGTTGCTCAATATGGCCCCATATATATTGTTTTTTATACTTTTTATGGTTATAAATGTAAAGTTTACCCATTTTGATGAATTTAAAAAATATTGCATAGAGGTAAAAATATAAATAGTTCACACAGTCTTATCACCTAGAGATTCAGTTCAGTTCAGTTCAGTTCAGTTTAGTTGCTCAGTCGTGTCCGACTCTTTGCGACCCCATGAATCACAGCATGCCAGACCTCCCTGTCCATCACCAACTCCCGGAGTTCACTCAGACTCACGTCCATCGAGTCAGTGATGCCATACAGACATCTCATCCTCTGTCGTCCCCTTCTCCTCCTGCCCCCAATCCCTCCCAGCATCAGAGTCTTTTCCAATGAGTCAACTCTTCGCATGAGGTGGCCAAAGTACTGGAGTTTCAATTTTAGCATCATTCCTTTCAAAGAAATCCCAGGGCTGATCTCCTTCCGAATGGACTGGTTGGATCTCCTTGCAGTCCAAGGGACTCTGAAGAGTCTTGTCCAACACCACAGTTCAAAAGCATCAATTCTTCAGCGCTCAGCCTTCTCCACAGTCCAACTCTCACATCCATACACGACCACGGGAAAAACCACAGCCTTGACTAGACGGACCTTTGTTGGCAAAGTAATGTCTCTGCCTTTGAATATGTTATCTAGGTTGGTCATAACTTTCCTTCCAAGGAGTAAGTGTCTTTTAATTTCATGGCTGCAGTCACCATCTGCAGTGATTTTGGAGCCCAGAAAAATAAAGTCTGACACTGTTTCCACTGTTTCCCCATCTATTTCCCATGAAGCGATGGGACCGGATGCCATGATCTTCGTTTTCTGAATGTTGAGCTTTAAGCCAACTTTTTCACTCTCCACTTTCACTTTCATCAAGAGGCTTTTGAGTTCCTCTTCACTTTCTGCCGTAAGGGTGGTGTCATCTGCTTATCTGAAGTTATTGATATTTCTCCCAGCAATCTTGATTCCAGCTTGTGCTTCTTCCAGTCCAGCGTTTCTCATGATGTACTCTGCATAGAAGTTAAATAAGCAGGGTGACAATATACAGCCTTGACGTACTCCTTTTCCTATTTGGAACCAGTCTGTTGTTCCATGTCCAGTTCTAACTGTTATTTCCTGACCTGCATACAGATTTCTCAAGAGGCAGGTCAGGTGGTCTGTGTGGATCACAGCAAACTGTGGAAAATTCTTAAAGAGATGGAGATACCAGGCCACCTTACGTGTCTCCTGAGAAACTTGTATGCGGGTTAAGAAGCAACAGTTACAGCCTTACATGGAACAACTGACTGGTTCAAAATTGGGAAAAGGGTCCAACAAGGCTGTATATTGTCATGCTGTTTATTTAACTTATTTGCAGTGTACGTCATGGGAAATGCCAGGCTGGATGAATCACAGACTGGAATCAAGATTGTCAGAAGAAATATCAACAACTTTATATATGCAGATGATACCTCTCTAATGACAGAAAGTAAAGGGGAACTAAAGAGCTTCAATGAGGGGTGAAAGAGGAGAGTCAGAAAACTGACTTAAGAGCTCAACATTCAAAAGACTAAGATCATGGCATCCAGTCCCATCACTTCATGGTAAATAGAAGGGGAAAAAGTGGAAACAGTGACAGATCTTATTTTCTTGGGCTCCAAAATCATTGTGAATGATGACTGCAGCCATGAAATTAAAAGACACTCGGTGCTTGGAAGAAAAACTATGACAAACTTAGACACATACTAAAAATGAAAGACATCACTTTATCAACAAAAGTCCATATAGTCAAACTTAATGGTTTTTCCAGTAGTCATGTACGGATGTGAGAGTTGGACCATAAAGAAGGCTATGTACTGAAGAGTAGATGCTTTTGAACTGTGGTGGTAGAGAAGACTCTTGAAAATCCCCTGGACAGCAAGGAGATCCAACCAATCAATCCTAAAGGAAATCAGTCCTTACTATTCATTGGAAAGACTGATGCTGAAGCTGAAACTCCAATACTGTGTCCAACTGATATGAAGAGCCGATTCATTAGAAAAGACCCTGATGCTGGGAAGGATTGAAGGCAAAAGGAGAAGAAGGCAGCAGAGGGTGAGATGGTTAGATAGCTCACTGACTCCATGGACATAAATTTGAGCAAACTCTGGGAGATAGTGAAAGACAGGGATGTCTGGTGTGGCATTGCATGGGGTCACAAAGAGTCGGACATGACTTAGTGATTGAACAGCAACAAAATAGTCCATTATGTTGTATATCCTATTCATTAATTAATTGATGGAAACATGGGTTACTTTATCTCTTGGCTATTGTGAATAATGCTGCTATGAGCACAACTGTTCAAGTTCTTGCTTCCTTCCTTTTGGGTATAACCAAGAAACGGAGTTGTTAGCTCATATGGTAGTGCAGGTGCAAGTGTTAGTTGCTCAGTTGTGTCCGACTCTTTCCAACCCCATGACTGTAGCCTGTCTATTCCTGTCCATGGATTTCTCCAAGCAGAAATACTAGAGTGGGTAGCCAGTCCCTTCCCCAGGAGATCTTCCCAACCCAGGGATCCAACCTGGGTCTCCTGCATTGTAGGTGGATTCTTTGCCGTCTGAGTTACCAGGAAAGCCCGGCTCATATGGTAATTTTATGTTTAATCTTTTGAGGAATTGCTATCTATTTTCCACAGTAACACCATTTTACATTCGCATCAGCAATGCACGTGAGTTCCAGTTTCTCCACATCCTTGCCAGTACTTGTTATTTTATGTGTTTTTTGTTTTTGTTCTGGATAATAGACATCCTAAATAGCTGTGGGTGTGAAGTGCCACAGTGGGGCCCTCTGTATTTGTGGCTTCCACATCTATGGATTCAGCCAACCATGAAGTTCCATCTGGGTTTGGTCAGTTTGTGGACACAGAACCCAGGGATGAGGAATCTGGGGATGGAGTGGGCTGACTGTACTAGTATGCCATTTTATATAAGAGACTTGTGCATCTGCGAATTTTGGTATCTGGATCGTGGCACCAGACCTCTCCTCCAGCCCTAGAGATACTGAGGGATGACTGTATATCATTATAGTTTTGATTTGGATTTCCCTAATGAGTAGTTATGTTAGTCATCTTTCCTTGTGCTTATTGGCCATTTGTGTATCTCTGGAGAAATGTTTTTTCAAGTCCTTTCCCCAGATTTGGTGATGGACTTGTGAGGTCCCAGTGTCAGAGATGCTATTAATATTATGTTAAACTAGCTAAGATAATGTTACAGCATATTAAAGTTGTTGAAGAGAAAAACCATGAGTCATATACAGACATCTTCAGTGTCTCATTCGTCACTGCCTCAGCTGCACTTGTAAGTCATGGTTTTTACCTTTTTTTCCTCCTCCTTTAAATAAAAGAGAAAACAATTGCTTTATGTATCCAACTTAGTAATATAGGGGAAAAAGAAAAGGAAACTAAGGGAGGTAATAAGAGAAATAAATTAAAAATTAGAAAATATTGGAACTAATAACTGTAAAAACTAGTTTTTATTAGAAAGTTAGGACATAGAGAAACTGATGAGAACTATACCAAGAAAAGTAGCAGAACTGTAGTTAGAATCAGAAAACATGGACTGTAAAAAAAATACACATATTCAAAAATTAGAATTCTATGCTCAGATTATAAATATGGAAATCTCAATGTAATGGTGCTATGTTGCTGAGTGGCATTTTATTTTGTATATTTTTAATCAAATATGGTCTTTTAATTTTAGTTTTCCAGTAGTACTTTTCAGAAAAATATGTGGATATTTTATCCAACTTAGTTTTTGCATAAACTTTTCTCATTTTGTGTGTGTGTGTGTAAGTAGACATCAAATACACACATTTGATAAGTAAGTTTACTTCCATTATAGACTCAGAATAGACATTCTGTGGCAAAACTTTGCACATAATGATTTCATTACTGTGCTCCCTATCTAAAACTTTCAAGAAAGCACAAATTATCAAAATTGTAATAGGAAAATGTGAGAACAGATTATGCTTATATATTTGGTGAATTCTGCCGTTGACATTGGGCTTCCCTGGTGACTCAGATGGTAAAGAATCTGCCTGCAGTGCAGGAGACCCAGGTTTGATCCCTGGGTCGAGAAGATCCTCCAGAGAAGGAAATGGCTACCCACTCCAGTATCCTTTCCTGGAAAATCCTATAGACAGAGGAGCTTGGCAGGCTGTAGTCCATGTGATCGCAGAGTCAGACATGACTGAGCGACTAACACTTTTCACTTTCACCACTGACATTGAACAACTACTCTTTAAGGCAAAATTTGAATTTAATGATGGATTTGATTTTCTTCCTTTAAATTATTTGTCGCTGTGTGTTAATTATATAATGTGGATTTCAGTAATACAATGAAAAACAGGTAATATTTTTAACGTGAAGAAATTTAGCTCATCTTTAAAAACTGCAAATAAGTAGTAATATGAAAGTAATATTTATAAGTATTATTTTCTTTCATTTTTCTAACAGGGTCAGCATATTTCATTAGCACCCATTCAAAAACTTGAAGAAGCTCTGTATGAATACCAACCACTGCAGATAGAGACATGTGGACCACAGGTTCCTGAGCTTGAGATGCTAGGAAGACTCGGGTAAGTGTCCAGAAGAACTTTTCATTGAGGAGCTGATGTTTAGGGCTTTGTTGTTTCTGTTTTTAACTGACACTTTAACACTGCTAGATTCTGAGTTTATAGAACTTAACTCTTTTGTGAGAAACGAATGGTGCTTAATGCTAAGTTAATTTATTACTTTTTCCTACTGTCTTATTAGGTCTTTTGAAATTGAATTGTACTAGTTCCCTTTTAAGAATGTCATTGGCAGACATACTGAAGTAGCTCTTCATTTTTGCTCACTTTGTATTTTTTAGAAATAGGGGCTTCATTTATTAATAGTCAGCTGTAAGCCATGAAAATAGAATTGAACTCCTTGTCATGAAAAAGAGCAGATTTACTATCAGTTAAGTACAGTGCAGTTATATTTATGAGAAATGAGCTGTAAAATATATTTTGTCAAAGGGTATGATACAGGACAGGCCTAATGGCTCAGAAGCTGTAGCATCCATTTTGGAAACGAACTTGGGGTTATGGCTTTTGTGAGCCATGTAGATAATCATATTTTGTCTTGGGCGAACACATGGGTATTTGTGTAATTGGAAAGTATAGGTACAAACTTTGTTGAATGGAGCACATTGGATCTTGATCTGCTGTCTCAATCTAAACTATTGAATAATCTAAAAACAGTTATTTCTTAATAAAATAAAATAGCTTAAAGAGTATAATATGAAAGGAAAATAATGAATACAGTGAAGTGAAGTAAAAAAAAAAATGTAGAAAAGGGCCCCAACAACAAAAAGAAGATAGATGAAACAGATGGTAAAACCTACACGCATCTTCAAAACCACAACTACAACTTTGAACATAGTGCATTGTATTTTGCATATGAACATGGAGGCTCCAAGTTGAAATTACTGTTAGAATCATAGGTAATTTACTTATACACTATTTTCTCTAGTTTTATAGTCTCTTTAAAAGTCCTGTAACCTCCAAGCATAAAGTAGAGAAGAAAAACGAAGCCTAAAATTCCCAAGAGTTTGTGATAACAAAAGTATTAAATAATTGGCCCCATTTTCTCTGTATTTTCATTTTGAGACTCTGATTTCACATATGTAAAACCTTCTGATGTTGTTTTACAGTCTTGAATGCTCTATTTTGTGTTTTTTCAATCTTCTCTTGAGTTTATGTTTTGAAAGTTTGGATAATTCTTCTTGTCCTATCCTTACAGTTTACTTATTCTTCTGTGCCGTTCTTGCTGATAAGCTCATCAAAGGTATTCTTTCTGATATAGCAGTTTTCACTTATAGCATTTCCATTTCACTCCCCTTGGTAATCTCCATCTTTTTGTTGAAATTTCCTATTTGTACATATTATCCACTTTTTCCACTAATTCCTTTAGCTTATTAATCGTGTTATTTTCGAGTGCCTCTTTGATAGTTTCAGCATGTCTGGGTTCAATTCTGTTGATTACTTTATGACTTAATATTAGATTTGTTTTTCTTGCTTTCTTGTGTTTATTGTAATTTTGTTTGAATATTGGATAGGTTGTGCAACAAAACAGTAGAGACTTGAGATAAATAAAATTGATTGCCAGAAATATTTATGTCCCTTTTTCTGTCAGGCCATTAATGTAGAGAGTTGAGTATCAAGTCTGTAGTTTCATCTCAGTTTTGTTGTGCCTGAAGTTATCATCCATGTATCATAGGCTTCAAATTCTTCCAGCCATAATCTGTTGTACCTAGTATAAGGCCTGGAGTGCTGGAGGGGTTTTTTTACGTAAAATTTTATTTGAATCTAAATAAAGGATACAGGATCATGATTTTATTTTGTTTTAGTGGTTGAGGGACTTTCAATTATTACTGAGTATTTAGAATATAGTTAGTTCCAGGATTCTAGAAGTATATTTTCGTCTCTCTCAACAAAGACTGTGCAATATATTCTGTATCCACAACAGTTAAGAGGACAAACTGTTTAGATTACCAGTTTGTATGTATTTCACGATTGACTATAAATTTCAGCTTTCTGTGGCTCACTGGTGGAGAAATTTCTAGATTGTCAATAGTGATGTCAGAATTCCTAAAGAATCGTTGACTTTTTCTTGATGTAAAAGTATCTACCAAAATAAAAGGTGTCTCACACCTTCCTTCTGTCCAGACTTTTATCTTAAGAAATGGATTGAATTCTATACAGACAATTTCATTTTGGGAACCAGGATTAATTAGCTCAGGTGGTCTCTTTGATGACATGTTATGACTTCATACTTAGCATTTGCCAAAATAAATCCTAAATTAATTTATTACTTTACTAGTTCATTTTCTTTTCTGGAATTATTATTTGAAGCCATATGCTTTCTTCTTTTTTAATAATTACTATAGATATAAGATGTAATCTGATTTTCAGAAACACTTGGAAAGAAATGGAAGAAGTTGCTCAGTGAAGTGACTTTGCAAAGAATAATTTGGTATCTACAGAGGTTCTACTTTTAAGGTACAAGGAATATAAACTTTAGTTGACTTAAGGTATAGTAGTTACACATCTCTTCTAAGGTTTGTCCATATCTTTCTTTGTTCGAAGATTGCATCTGCTAAGCCTAAGGTATCCGTTTATAGTGGGCTCTCTTCCTTCCCATAAAACTCTTAACTTCTATTCTTCTCTTTTACTGTTACAACAGATTTTCCATTTTATATTATGTTATCCTATAGAGGAGACAAGTTCAGTTTTTCTACAGGCAAATAGATAATTAATTAACTACCTTATCTCCACTTCTTGTATCTGTTTTGAAATCTGTATGACATGATGAAGTTAAGAATACTGCATTTTGTAGCTTCACATTAGTTGGTGCAAAACTATGGATGTAGACACTTTCAAAATAATTTTAATTATATAATTTTGGGAGTATGTGGAATAAGGTCTTGGGAGGCATTTTGTCTTCAAAGAACTACATTTGTGTCATGTGTAATTGGAAAAAGGATAAAACTGAAAGTACATTGCCATGAGATTTTAGGTAATTTTTACTGGAATTTTTCCTAAAGTTAGTTAAACTTGGGAAGTAGATGAAGAATAAATGAAAATTTCTCATTAAGGAGGGTATTATGAATATGTAATTATAGTTCAGATTGCACTGGCAGTATTCTTCAGGTTTGCTCAAGGCAATATGTAAACATGTTTTATTAATTCTGTGCTGGTGGGAGCAAGCACTGGAGAAACTTAACTGCTAATTGACATTCCCCAGACTGCTGCTTTAGTGGTTAGTTTAGTAAAGTCTCATTGATTGGCATTCTGAAAGTGTCTTTTTAATAATCAACTGGCTTTGTAGTTAATATTTTACTACTTCCCAGCCAAAGAAGAGTATTTCCCTTAACTAATATAAACTACAAGCATTTATCAATTTAATTCATCATATTATTTAGTCAAATATCACTACCGTTTTAAATATCTGATTTATTTAATATGAACATTTCATTCATGAACCTACTACAGAAATAAGGAAAAACATTTTATAGGATAAGCTATAATCTTTAAGCAAGATGTATATTTTTCACTTTTCCTTATTTGTGAATTTAAGTGAACCATTTGCTACCAGATTGCTGTAGAATAAAATTTTAATCTTCATTTCTGTAGAACATTTTTGTATGTTTCTCTGTGGTAGAATGTTTTAGCCAAGTGCATACATTCATTTCTGTCTCTTCTGGTAACATATGTAAGTTCCATGCTATCAACTAGTAGAGCTTTAAATAAACAAACTGTAATAGTTTAATATCTAGAGTACTTCCTAACCAGTTGATGAGATCATTTTCTTATTATTGTGAAATCAATCGTGAAAAAAACTGTGGTCGTAATGACAGTATTGGATTAACTCAGTTAACTAGAACCTGATGATAATTAGAAGAAAGTTTCTTGTTTGATCTCCATCAGCACCTGTCAATTTTGTTTTCTTTTGTGGCCATAGATGACATAGATAAAAATCAGATTGCCGAACAGAAGTAACTGACCTGTTACAAATCCGTATGGTTATTGGCAAAGCAATTAAAATGTTCATTCTTCAGGGAATAGGATAGGGTATAGTTCCCCTAAAATAGAAGATCCACCTATCTACCTTCATTATAACCATGGAGATTTTTTGTCTTCCCTTCTTTTTTCCTTCTTTTCTTCCTTCAGTTCTTTCTTTCTGTCTGTCTCTTTCTCTCTCTCTCTCCCCTCCTCCCTTTCTCCCTCCCTTCCTTCCTCTTTCCTTTCCTTTCTCTCTTTTTCTCTCTCTCTCTTACTCCCTCCTTTTCTTCCCCCTTTCTTTCCTTTCCCTCTTTTGAAAGTTTAGTTAATTTAGAGTATTAGATATACAGAACTGTGAGTCAGCTTAACCTATACAGCGTGTTAAAAAGCAGAGACATCACTTTGCCAACAAAGTTCTGTATAGTCAAAGCTATAGTTTTTCCAGTAGTCATGTATGGATGTGAGAGTTGGATCATAAAGAAGGTTGAGCATTGAAGAACTGATACTTTAGAATTGTGATGTTGGAGAAGACTCTTAAAACTCTCTTGGACTGTAAGGAGATCAAACAAGTCAATCCTAAAGAAAATCAACCCTAAATATTCATTGGAAAGACTGATGCTGAATATCTAATACTTTGGCCACCTGATGCAAAAAGCTGACTCATTAGAAAAGACCCTGATGCTGGAAAAGATTTAAGGCAAAAGGAGAAAAGGGCAGCAGAGGATGAGATGGATAGATAGCATCTTTGGCTCAGTGGATATCAATTTGAGCAAACTCTGGGAAATAGTAGAGGACCGTGGAGCCTGGTGTGCTGCAGTCACAAAGAGTCGGACACAACTTAACAACTGAACAATAACAAATAAATATTTAGATTATTTTCCATTATAGGTTATTATAAAATATGAAATATAATTCCCTGTACTATATAGTAAATCCTTGTTGCTTATCTATTTTATGTATAGTAGTTTGCATATGTTAGTCCCATATTCCTAATTATCCCTCTCTGTTCTCTTTCCCCTTTGGTAACCATAAGTTTGTTTTCTGTGTCTGTGACTGTGTTTCTGCTTTGTCTCTGGATTCATTTGTATTATTTTTTAGATTCTACATTGTAAGTGATACATATTTGTCTTTGTCTGAATTAGTATGATATTCTCTAGGTCCATCCATGTCACAGATGGCAATATTTCATTCTTTTTTATGGCTGAGTAATGTTTCATTGTGGGTGCACATATATCCTTAGGTGTAAGATTGCTGGATCATATGGTAGTTCAAACTACCACACAATTGCACTCATCTCACACACTAGCAAAGTAATTCTTAAAATTTTCCAAGCCAGGCTTCAGCAATACGTGAACTGTGAAATTCCAGATGTTCAAGCTGGTTTTAGAAAAGGCAGAGGAACTAGAGATCAAATTGCCAACATCCGTTGCATCATCGAAAAAGCAAGAGAGTTCCAGAAAAACATCTATTTCTGCTTTATTGACTATGCCAAAGCCTTTGACTGTGTGGATCACAGTAAACTGTGGAAAATTCTAAAAGAGATGGGAATACCAGACCACCTGACCTGCCTCTTGAGAAACCTGTATGCAGGTCCGGAAGCAACAGTTAGAACTGGACATGGAACAAAAGACTGGTTCCAATAGGAAAAGGAGTACGTCAAGGGTATATATTGTCACCCTGCTTCTTTAATTTCTATGCAGAGTACATCATGAGAAACGCTGGGCTGGAAGAAGCACAAGCTGGAATCAAGATTGCCGGGAGAAATATCAATAACTTCAGATATGCAGATGACACCCCCCTTATGGCAGAAAGTGAAGAAGAACTAAAGAGCCTCTTGATAAAAGTGAAAGAGGAGAGTGAAAAAGTTGGCTTAAAGCTCAACATTCAGAAAACGAAGATCATGGCATCTAGTCCCATCACTCATAGCAAATAGATGGGGAAACAGTGGGAACAGTGGTCGACTTTATTTTCTGGGGCTCCAGAATCACTGCAGATGGTGATTGCAGTCATGAAATTAAAAGACGCTTACTCCTTAAGTTATGACCAACCTAGACAGCATATTAAAAAGCAGAGACGTTACTTTGCCAACAAAGGTCTGTCTAGTCAAGGCTATGGTTTTTCCAGTAGTTATGTATGGATGTGAGAGTTGAATTATAAAGAAAGCTCAGCACTGAAGAATTGATGCTTTTGAACTGTAGTGTTGGAGAAGACTCTTGAGAGTCCCTTGGACTGTAAGAAGATCCAACCAGTCCATCGTAAAGGAGATCAGTCCTGGGTGTTCATTGGAAGGACTGATGTTGAAACTGGAACTCCAAAACTTTGGCCACCTGATGCCAAGAGCTGATCATTGGAAAAGACCCTGATGCTGGGAAAGATTGAGGGCAGAGGAGAAGGGGACAACAGAGGATGAGATGGTTGGATGGCATCGCTAACTCAATGGACATGGGTTTGGGTGGACTCTGGTGGTTGGTGATGGACAGGGAGGCCTGGCGTGCTGCGGTTCATGGGGTCGCAAAGAGTCAGACACGACTGAGTGACAGAACTGAACTGATGGTAGCTCTAATTTTAGTTTCTTTAGGAACCTCCATATAGTCTCTATAGTGGCTGCACCAACTTACTTTGCAACAGTGTGGGAGGGTTCCCTTTTTTGCACACCCTCTCCAACATTTGTTATTTGTAAGCTTTTTAATGGTAGCCATTCTGACATGTATGAGGTGATACCTCATTGTGATTTTGATTTGCATTTCTCTAGTAATTAGCAGTGTTGAGCATCTTTTCGTGTGGCTGTTGGCTAGCTGTATGTCTTCTTTGGAGAAATGTCTAGTTAGGTCTTTGCCTATTTTTTGATTAGGTTGTTTGTGTTTTTGATACTGAGTTGTGTGAGTAGTTCGTGTATTTTAGATACTAACTGCTTGTTGGTTCCATTGTTTGCAAGTATTTTCTCCCATTTGGTAGGCTGTTTTTTCATTTTGTTTATGGTTTCCTCTACTGCGCAAAAGTATTTAAGTTTGATTAGGTCCCATTCATTTACTTTTGCTTATTTCTTTTGCCTTGGGAGACTGATTTTAGATAATATTGCTACAATTTATGTCAAGAATGTCTGGCCTGTGTTCTCTTCTAGGAATTTTAATTTTTTCATGTCCTATATGTTGGTCTTTAAATCATTTTGAGTTTATTTTTGTTTAGAGTTTGAGGGAGTGTTATAATTTCATTGATTTATGTTTGGCTGTCTAGCTTTTCCAGCCACTCACTGAAGAGACTGTCTTTTCTCATTGTATATTCTTGCCATTTTTGTTGAAGATTAATTGACCAGAGATGTGTGGGTTTATTTCTGGGCCCTCTCTTCTGTTCCATTAATCTACATGTCTGTTTTTGTGCCTGTACCATGCTGTTTTGATTACTGTAGCTTTATTGTCTGAAATTTGGAAGGTATATGCCAAACTTGCAGCTACTTTTCTTGGTCATTCTTTTGCTCTTAAAAATTGATAAATTGGAATTTTATATGTCACGAATTTGAGATGAGATATTGAACATATTCTAAAAATTTTTTAACATTCTTTTTGTCTTCCTCCTTAAGCCTTCCTCATTGTTGCCAGAGAAAACTTTCTAATATATCAATCTGGCCATGTCTCTATATTAGTAATATCCTTCAGTGGCTCATCATTATCTGCATAATCTGACCCCTATCTACCTTCCTGGCCATATGCCCCAGTCCTCTCATCGTGGTGTTTCTTAAGAACCTCATGGTGTCTCACAGTTTTGTGCCATTGCTTGTGCTGTTTCATTTCCTTAGGAAACTCTTTACCTTTATGATTGTGGCATAGACTCAGTAATTTCTTTCCCTCTTTTACTCCCTATTATGAATTTTCAATTGTCTGTTTTTGCCCCACATTCTCTTTTCTACTGGAGTAATATTTTTACTTATTTTTATGTCAGCCATATCATATGACTACTAACCTTCAAAATGTAAAGTTTATCTTATATTGCTTATGATGTGAAATTATTCAAAATAATGATATTTCCTTTTTTTTCTTTTTTGGACTTTTAATGGGCATCATTGATTTTGTACCTGTTTTTATTTTAATTGAAATGTTGTTGATTTACAATATTATGTTAATTTCTAGTTACAGCATAATGATTGAGTATTTTTATAGATTGTATTCCCTTTAAAGTTATCACAAAATAATGGTTATGTTTCTTTTTGCTGTACAATATATCTTTGTTCCTTATCCATTTTATACATAGTACCTTTTTTCTTTTTAATTAATTTATTTTTTATTGAAGGATAATTGCTTTACAAAATTTTGTTGTTTTCTGTCAAACCTCAACATGAGTCATTCATAGGTATACACATATCCCCTCCCTTTTGAACCTCCTTCCCATCTCCCGCCCCATTCCACCAATCTAGATTGATACAGAGCCCCTATTTGTGTTTCCTGAACCATACAGCAAATTCTGATTGGCTATCTATTTTACATATGGTAATGTAAGTTTCCATGTTACTCTTTGCATACATCTCACCCTCTCCTCCCCTCTCCTCATGTCCATGAATCTGTGCTCTATGTCTGTTTCTCCATTGCTGCCCTGTAAACAAGTTCTTCAGTACCATTTTTCTAGATTCCATATATATATGTTAGAATATGATATTTACTTTCTCTTTCTGACTTACTTCACTCTGTATAACAGGTTCTAGGTTCATCCACCTCATTGGAACTGACTCAAATTTGTTCCTTTTTATGGCTGAGTAATATTCCATTTTGTATATGTACCACAATATCTTTATCAATTCATCTGTCAATGGAGATCTAGGTTGCTTCCATGTTCTAATTATTGTAAATAGTGCTGCAATGAACAATGGGACACATGTGTCTTTTTCAGTTTTGATTTCCTCAGAGTATATGCTTAGGAGTGGGATTGCTGGGTCATACGGTGGTTTTATTCCTAGTTTTTTAAGGAATCTCCATCTCATCTTCCATAGTGGCTGTATCAATGTACATTCCCACCAACAGAGCAAGAGCATTCCCTTTTCTTCACACCCTCTCCAGCATTTATTGTTTATAGACTTATTGATGATGGCCATTCTGACTGGTGCGAGGTAATATGGCATTGTAGTTTTGATTTGCATTTCTCTAATAATGAGAGATGTTGAGCATCTTTTCATCTGTTTGTTAGCCATCTGTATGTCTTCTTTGGAGAAATGTCTGTTTAGGTCTTTTCCCCACTTTTTGATTGAGTTGTTTGTTTTTCTGGCATTGAGTTGTATGAGCTGCTTGTGTATTTTGGACATTAATCCTTTGTCAGTTTTTCATTTGCTATTATTGTCTTGCATTCAGAAGGCTTGTCTTTTCACCTTGCTTATAGTTGCCTTTACTGTGCAAAAGCTTTTTAAGTTTAATCAGGTCCCACTTGTTTACTTTTGTTTTTATTCCCATCATTCTAGGAGGTGGTTCATAGAGGATTTTGCTTTGATTTATGTCATCGAGTGTTCTGCCTATATTTTCCCCTAGGATGATTTATAGTTTCTGGTCTTATATTTAGATCTTTAATCCATTTTGAGTTTATCTTTGTGTATGGTGTTAAGAAGTGTTCTAATTTCATTTTTCTACATGTAGCTGTCCAGTTTTCTCAGCACCATTATTGAAGAGGTTGTCTTTGCCCCATTGTATGTTCTTGCCTCCTTTGTCAAAAATAAGGTACCCATAGGTGCATGGGTTTATTTCTGGGCTATCTTGTTCCATTGGTCTATATTTCGGTTTTTGTGCCAGTACCATATTGTCTTGATGACTGTAGCTTTGTAGTATAATCTGAAGTCAGGAAGGTTGATTTCCTCCAGCTTCATTCTTCTTTCCCAACACTGCTTTGGCTATTCAGGGTCTTTTGTATTTCTATATGAATAGGGAAATTTTTTGTTCTAGTTCTGTGAAAAATGCTGTTGGTAATTTGATAGAGATTGCATTGAATCTGTAGATTGCATTTGGTAGGATAGTCATTTCCACAATATTGATTCTTCCTACAGTGTCTTATAATTTTCTGTGTACAGTTCTTTTGTCTCCTTAGGTAAGTTTATTCCTAGATATTTAATTCTTTTTGTTGCAGTGGTGAATGGGATTGATTCCTTAATTCCTCTTTCTGATTTTTCATTGTTAGTATATAGAAATGCAAGTGATTTTTGTGTATTGATTTTGTATCCTACAACTTTGCTAAATTCACTGATTAGCTCTAGTAATTTTTTAATACCGTCTTTAGGGTTTTCTTTGTACAGTATCTTGTCATCTGCAAACAGTAAGAACTTTATTTCTTCTTTTACAATCTGGATTCCTTTTATTTCTTTTTCTTCTCTGATTGCTGTAGCTAGGACTTCCAGAACTATGCTGAATAATAGTTGTGAAAGTGGACACCCTTGTCTTATTCCTGATCTTAGGGGGAATCCTTTCAGTTATTTACCATTGAGAATAATGTTTGCTGTAGACTTATCATATATGGTCTGTAAAAGACACTTACTCCATGAAAGGAAAGTTATGACCATCCGAGACAGCATATTAAAAAGCAGAGACATTACTTTGCCAACAAAGGTCTGTCTAGTCAAGGCTATGGTGTTTCTAGTGGTCATGTATGGATGTGAGAGTTGGACTATAAAGAAAGCTGAGCACTGAAGAATTGATGCTTTTGAACTGTGGTGTTGGAGAAGACTCTTGAGAGTCCCTTGGACTGCAAGGAGATCCAACCACTCTATCCTAAAGGAGCTCAGTCCTGGGTGTTCATTGGAAGGACTGATGTTGAAGCTGAAACTCCAAAACTTTGGCCACCTGATGTGAAGAGCTGACTCATTGGAAAAGACCCTGATGCTGGGAAACATTGAGGGCGGAAGGAGAAGGGGACGACAGAGGATGAGATGGTTGGATGGCATCACCAACTCTATGCACGTGAGTTTGGGTGGACTCCGGGAGTTGGTGATGGACAGGGAGGCCTGGCGTGCTGCGGTACGTGGGGTCACAAAGAGTTGGACACGACTGAGCGACTGAACTGAACTGATGTTGAAGTAAGTTCCTTCTGTGCCCATTTTTTGAAGAGTTTTAATCATAAATGGATGCTGAATTTTGTTAAAGGCTTTTCCTGCATCTATTGAGATGATCATATGGTTTTTATCATTCAATTTGTTATTATGGTGTATCACATTGATTGATTTTCGTATACTGAAGAATCCTTGCATTCTTGGAATAAACCCAACTTGATCATGGTGTATGAGCTTTTTGATGTGTTTTTGAATTCTGTTTGCTAAAATTTTGTTGAGGAATTTTGCATCTGTCTTTATCAGTGATATTGGCTTGTAGTTTTCTTTTTTTGTGTTGTCTTTGTCTGGTTTTGGTGTCAGCATGCTGGTGGCCTTGTAGAATGAGGTTGGAAGTGTTCCTTTGCAATTTTTTGAAAGAGTTTTAGAAGGATAGGCATTAGCTCTTCTCTAAATGCTTGATAGAATTCTCCTGTGAAGCCATTTGGTCCTGGGCTTTTGTATTTTGGGTGGATTTTTGATCACAGCTTTAATTTCAGTGCTTGTAATTGGGTTGTTCATAATTTCTATTTCTTCCTGGTTCAGGCTTGGAAGATTGAAGTTTTCTAAGAATCTGTCCATTTCTTCCAGGTTATCCATTTAGTTGCCATATAGTTGCTCTTGATAGTCCCTTATAATCCTTTGTATTTCTGCATTGTCTATTGTAACCTCCCATTTTTCATTTCTAATTTTGTTGATTTGATTCTTCTCTTTTTTTTTTTGAGTCTGGCTAAAGGTTTGTCAGTTTTGTTTATCTTCTCAAAAAACCAGCTTTTAGTTTTATTAATCTTTACTATTATTTCTTTCATTTCTTTTTCATTTATTTCTGCTTGGATTTTTATGATTTCTTTCCTTTTACTTATTTTGGGGGTTTTTTGTTCTTCTTTTTCCAGTTGTTTTAGGTGTAAGATTAGGTTGTCTAGTCAATGTTTTTCTTGCTTCTTGAGATAGGATTGTATTGCTATGAACTTCCCTCTTAGAACTGCTTTTGCTGCATCCCATAGTTTTTGAGTTGTCATGTTTTTATTGTCGTTTCTAGAAATTTTGTTTTTTTATTTCTTCAGTAACCTGTTGGTTATTTAGAAATGCGTTGTTTAATCTCCATGTGTTTGTGTTTCTTACAGTTTTTTTTTTTTTCTAATTGATATCTAGTCTCATAGTGTTGTGGTCAGAAAATATGCTTGATTTCAACTTTCTTAAATTTACTGAGGTTTGATCTGTGACCCAAGATGTGGTCTATCCTGGAGAATGTTCCAGGTGCACTTGAGAAGAAGGTGTATTCTTTTACATTTGGATGGAATGTCCTGAAGGTATCAGTGAGATCCATCTCATCGAGTACCTTTTTTCTTGATCCTATACCTGTATATTGCTTCTTCCTACTTCCTTCTTTCAAATTGCAAGTTTGTTTACTGTATCTGTGAGACTGTTTCTGCTTTGTTATGTGCATTCATTTTATGTTTTAGATTCTACATATAAATAACTGAGTTTTTGTCTTTGTCTGACTTATTTCACTAAGTATAATACTCTTTAGGTCCATCCACATTATTGCATATGGCAGGATTTCATTCTTTTTAATGGCTGAGTAATATTCCATTGTGTTTGTGTGTGTGTGTGTGTGTGTGTGTGTGTGTGTGTACACATACATCTTTATCCATTCATCTGTTGATGGACATTTGGGTTGCTTTATGTGAAGTAAGCTTAATCTTTGAGCAGTAAAATATTTTAATGATGTTCTGCCAATTTTCAATTGCTGTGCTACTTAGGAAGTCCTAAATCAACACAAAGCTTTATATATATATTTATTTATATTCTAATTTTTTGGTAGCTTCAATATTTACATGTAATCACAATCCATGTGGAATGTATTTTATTTGTAAGGAACAGTAAAAGAATCTTTACTCCATTTTTTTCAACTAGTAAATCAGTTGGCCCAGCATAATTTATTCATTAGTCTTTTTTTTTTTCCCCTATTGATGTTTTAGATTAACATTCTAGGATTTTTGGTCCACTGACCTTTCTCTTCCATTAATCTGTATTTCAGTTATTTAAGCACATCACTTTCTTATTCATTTAAATTCATGATATGTTTTAGTATTAGTCATATATTTATTTTCTATTGCTATGCATTAAATTACCACACACTTAAGTGGCTTAAAACAGTATCCACTTTATCTTATTTATTATCAGTGTCTGCATATTATTAGTCTGGACATGGGTTACTTGGATCTTTTACTCAGATTGCATGTGGCTGTGATCAAAGTGTCAGCAGGTGCTGTGGGTCCATGTTAGTGAGATTTGGGGGTTGTCTTTCAAGCTGATTCATATTATTGGTAGAATTAGGTTTCTTGCTGATTTAGAACTCACAGTTGTTTTTCATCTTTTTCAGTGCTAGTAGGAGAAAATCTTTTTGAATCTCTTGCTTTCTTAAGGGCTCCTACCTGTTTAAGTTTGGTCTACTTAGATAATTTCCCTTTTTATTAACTCAAAATCAACCAATTTGAGATCTTAGTTACATCCCCGGAATTCCTTTTGCCATATAATATATCTAAGGATTGAAATTCATCATATCCATGAGGATAAAATCATGTAAAGGTGCACACAATGAGGTGGGAATTTGGGGGCTGTCTCAGAATTCTGCCTACCACAGTGGGGCAAGTCTTCCTTTGCTCTTTATGTTTTTCAAAGTGTTTTAGAATCTTTAAACATTTATTCTTCCAAGTTTGGCCAAAGCAAAAGAGCACCCTATAGTTCTTTCAAAATGTCTGTACATTTGAAAATTTTCATTACAGGATATTATGAACCAAGTAATATAGCAAAGCAAGCCCAAACACCTTAACAAGTAAGACATGGCCATCCTTATTACCCCGTAGATTCAACCAAGCACTACATGTTTTGGTATTTCATTTGGAATTGCTTTAAACCGACAAGTTTAAAATTTATTGAATTTTCATATATCTTACACATTTCTTGGAAATTAGTTTTTGTTATACTTAGGATGCTGTAGTTAAAAATTTTTCATTATGCTTTCTAACTGGTTCTTGGTTAAATACATTTTCATTTTGTATATAGCTGTTTTACTGAGAATTTTACTTGTTCTTTAAGGTGATGAGGTTTTCTATCTGGAAGCCAGTCATCTGGAAAAAAAATGCATTTTTTATTTTAAATGCTCTGTGTCTGATTTCAGTTTCATATTTTATTGCATTTGACTAGAACTTCTTAACTTGGTGTTACACATTTTGGATGACTGCAGTTTTTCTTATGTCTTATTTTTTTGGTAAATGCTTCAAGTCTTTCATCATTAAGTATCATGTTGATTGATTAAGTGATTTTTCTTTTTTATGTTGAAATTCTTTTTAAACCATGTTGTAGAATTTCTGTTTTTTTGGTCAATGTCTTTATCTATTGACTTATTATACTTGTATTGTCAAAGGATAGATAAGAGGTATTTGTTTTGTTGGCTTTGTTTTTAATTCTGTACATTAAAGTTTATATATTAGTTTTAGAAAAATTCTCAAGGGCACCAGAAAATCAAAGAATATGGAGAAGTACAGAATTCACAAAAATTGCAATATATGTGTGTATATAGTATCACATATACTTTGTTGTAATTATGAAAGTATTACTAAATTAACTTCTTGTGGCTATGACAGCAAAATGTCTTTACTATCTGTTTTTATTGGCATTTGAATTAGAAATCAAGTCACACATCTATCATGAACCTTGTGCATAAAGGTCTAGTCTGGCACTAGTCTGGTAAGTTTTAAATCTTTTTTTGCAATCATGGAAAAAAATATGTTTCTGCCTAAAGCAGTTGTCAAACAAGCTTCTTTCATCGACAGTCAGACACAAGGCAGCTGAATGAGGCTGTTTAGTCTAGAGTAAATGCTCACAAGATTATAAGGTCACTGAGGAAATGTAATTATGCAGTTGATTCCAGAATAGTCTTTTGTAGTGAGGACTTTAAGACTATTAAATCATAGTATTAATTAAATATATACTCTAAGCTTTGAAGAGCAGCAATAAATTAATAGATTATTTAGTTTAGTAATTAAATTATAACTATAAATTATTACAATGAAATATAGTCTTAATTCAGATTCATATAGGACTCTAAAAAAGGAGATTCCATTTATTATTGGAATTTTCTCAGTTTCTACCAAATCACTGTAAAATTCAGTTGACTCTGTAAATCTATATGTAATTGTCTCCATTGGGAAATGAAGCTTCATAGTATTTAGCTCATGCTATTTGAGGAACGAATTGATTATTTATCAGTTCTTTTACTTTTGTTATTCATTTGATTATTATTCGTTTGATTATGAAGCACCTCCTATGTGTCAGTTACTCTTCTAGGTACTAAGAAGACAACAGTGAACAAAACAGAGAAGACACCTGCTGTCGTAAAGCTTACATTGTATTGGGATGAAGTGAACAATATAAGCACACTGATGAATTTGTCAGATGGCAGTATTTTGGAGACAAATACAGCAGGATAGAGGGATATGTAGTGACTGGTATAGAGTGCCATTTTTACATAGGTAGCAGTGGAATCTTTTTAGGGTGATATTTGAATAGACATGAACTAAGCAAAGAAGCTAATCATGTGATGTTATGAGGAAGGGCAGAGGAACTATAAGTGCAGTGGCCCTGAGGTGGGCATGTGTATAAGGATGAGAAAGGAGTCCAGTGTCTGCAATAGCATGAATTGGAGAGGAGATAAGGTCGGAGTGGTAGCAGGTTTTTTATGTAAGAAGGCAGATTGAGCCTAGTTAGATCATATAGGGTTTTTTTTTAGCTGATGGCTAAGACTTGGGCTTTTATTGTCAAGAAGATGAGAAGTCATAGAATTTTGAACAAAGGTGTGTCCTATGACTTATATTTAGAAGGATCTGTGTAGGAGAGTGGATGGTGAATTGAAAGCAAGAAAACTTGCAACTGTCCTGGATTAAGATTGTAGGGGTTTATACTAAGATGGTAACAGTGTAATTGCAAAGAAGTGGTCAAGTTATGAATATAATTTTGATGGGATAAAATATTGAATTTTTGATGGATTGGATATGTGTGTGTGTTGGAGGGGCCGGCTGGGTGTTACAAAAAAGTTCCTCCCAAGGTTATATCTGAGGTAAAAGTTGCCATTTAAATATGATAAGGGAGATTAGGGGGAAGGGTTCTCTGAGGCAGACAGTTGTGTGAGTTGCTTTAAGTTCAGTTATTTATCAAATATTGAAATAAAATTTGTGTCTAAAGAGCTGCAAGAACTGGGAAAAGGTCCTTAGCAGTTCTTTTTTATGGGAGAATGAACTGTCACGAGTTCACTACAGGAGAAGCCAAAGAAGAAAACTCTTCTGTGCTCATAGTCACGTCTTTGGATAGTGCGAAGCTAGGACTACGTTTTTAGTTCTTAGTACGTTTTCTCTGCTGTACCTTACAGCCAAGGCCGTCCTATGTACAGAGTTTTCAAAATATGACTGAACTTAACTTTTGTTATGCTTTTGTTGTGGTTAGTCGCCAAGTCGTACCCTTTTCTTTGTGACCCCATGGACTGCAGCACTCCAGGCCTCCCTGTGCTTTGCTATTTCCCAGAGTTTGCCCAGGTTCATGGCCCTTGAATCGGTGATGCCATCCAACCATCTCATTGTCTACCACCCTCTTCTCTTTTTGCCTTCAACCTTTCCCAGTATCAGGATCTTTAGCAATGAATCTGCACTTTGCATCAGGTGGACATATTATTGGGGCTTCAACTTCATCATCAGTCCTTCCAATGAGTATTCAGGGTTGATTTCTTTTAGGATTGACTGGCTTTAGATTGTTTTAATTTCAGATAGTGTTTCTGAAGGCAACTGATTCAAATTATGTAGCAACTTTTCTTATTCTCAAAAAAATGAAAACAAAATTATTCTGTGCTAAGTACGAGCCAAGGTTTCAGCCTCCATTTTTTCCCCATGAGGAAAATAGCACTGAGGGCATTGTGAGCCACAGGCCTTTGAGTCGGAGCTCAGGTAAAGCTGCCTTGACAGCAGAGGTGTATAAGGGTGGGGTGGTAGGAATGGCCTGTTACAGGTACAGGCAGTAAGAGTTGCATTGTATAGAGAACTAAAAAAAAATAGACAATTAAAAGACAGTCTTTTTTTTTTTTTTTAAATCAATATATACTAGCAGTTCTGAACAATGTTAGATCTCAAATACTCCTTCCTGAAAATGTCTTCTTTTGGTCCATGTTCTAAACAATTGCTGTTATTACTTTTAAATTTCATAGCATGTAAGTAAGCTTCCAATGTTAGTATTAGTCTCTCAGTCATATCCAACTCTTTGCGACCACATAGATTGTCGCCCACGAGGCTCCTTTGTCCGTGGGATTCTCCAGGCAAGAATACTGGAATGGGTTGCCATTTCCTTTTCCAGGAGATCTCGATCTAGGGATCAAACCCTGCTGTCCCGCATTACAGGAAGATTCTTTACTATCTGGGCTTCCCTGGTGGCTCAGAGGCAGGGAGAGGTGGATAAGCTTCCAATGAGCACATCTTTATTTTTTGTTCCTGAATAATATTGTTTTATATACAGAAGTGAAATCACAGAACTCCCAGCTTTATAGTCAGCCCCAGAACAACCCCCGCCCCGCCCCCCGCAACAAACCCACCTACATTTAGGCTCACTCAAGAGTAAGTTTGTAAGGTTTTAGAATCCTTCTGTCTCCCTTCTGGCAAAATTTCTCTTTTCAGCTCCCCTGTAGTACTAAATATTTTTGAGTTTAAGTGGTAGATTTGAAGTAAACTGTCTGATGATCATATGGATGATCATATAGATAGTCTGATGATCATATAGATAGTCTGATGATCATAAGAACTTAAGTTCTTGGGATATTTATTTGTTTTTAAAGTTTTTCGACTAGAGAACACCTGAAAGTTGCTAGAAAAAAACGCCTAAAGAAGCGAAGGCATGAACAGTATTGTAATTTCTGGAATTTATTATGAAATAGCTATTTTATGAGACTCTGTCAAATAAGAGTTTTTTCTAGCTGTTTTGATACTTGTTGCTTAACGAAAGAAAGTGGAAATTAACAAAAAGTATTCTTCAATTTATTATGAGCATAGATAAACACATATCTGGCTTTTTGACTATTGAACATGAATATGCAAAGAATATCAGCTTTAATGAATTCACTGACAAATTTGCATAAGAGCTCAAAACAAAAAACTTTATTACATTCTTTCTTGTACTTATCAATATTTTCTTGTTTTTAAAAATTAATATAATTAATGGGTATTTTAGTCTTTTTTCTTTTTTGTTGTGTGAATTTTATTTTTATTTTGAAATTTTTAGTGGCATGCTGCTACTGCTAAGTCACTTCTGTCGTGTCCAACTCTGTGCGACCCCTGAGACGGCAGCCCACCAGGCTCCCCCGTCCCTGGGATTCTCCAGGCAAGAATATTGGAGTGGGTTGCCATTTCCTTCTCCAATGCATAAAAGTGAAAAGTGAAAGTGAAGTCGCTCAGTCATGTCCGACTCTGAGCGACCCCATAGACTGCAGCCCACCAGGCTCCTCCATCCATGGGATTTTCCAGGCAAGAGTACTGGAGTGGGGTGCCATTGCCTTCTCTATAATGTGCACAAAATCTAATAGAAGGAAAAGATCTTACTGCCTTTTCTGCATTGTTACTATTTTTCACTTCATGATTATTACAGAAAATAATGTTGTTGTATAGAGGAGTAGTTGTGATGAAAAACGATATACTGGCTATCTAATATCGTAGGTATATAGTTGCCTGATAAGAGTTGGCCCTCAGGATGGGATCCTGTGTCACATTTCTATAACACCTAATCTTGTCAATTTGGTCTTAAAACTAAATTCTCCATCACATTTCTCATCATCAACTGTGCATGCTCAGTTGTGTCTGACTCTGCAACCCCATGAATTGTAGTCCACCAGGCTTCTCTGCCCGTGGAATTTTCCAGGCAAGAATAAGAGAGTGGGTTGCCATTTCCTTCTCCAGGGGATCTTCTCTACCCAGGGAACAAAGCTAGTGGAGGTGATGGAATTCCAGTTGAGCTATTTCAAATCCTAAAAGATGATGCTGTTAAAGTGCTATACTCAATGTGCCATCAAATTTGGAAAACTCAGCAGTGGCCACAGGACTGGAAAAGGTCAGTTTATATCCCAATCCCAAAGAAAGGCAATGCCAAAGTGTTCAAATTAACGCACAATTGCACTCATCTCACACATTAGCAAAGTAATGCTCAAAAATCTCCAAGCCGGGCTACAGCAATACATGAACCGTGACCTTCCAGATGTTCAAGCTGGATTTACAAAAGGCAGAGAAACCAGAGATCAAATTGCCAACATCCGTCGGATTATCGAAAAAGCAAGAGAGTTCCAGAAAAACATCTATTTCTGCTTTATTGACTATGCCAAAGCCTTTGACTGTGTGGATCACAGAAGAATGTTTAAAATTCTTAAAGAGATGGGAATACCAGACCACCTTACCTGCCTCCTGAGAAATCTATATGCAGGTCAAGAAGCAACAGTTAGAACTAGACATGGAACAACAGACTGGTTCCATATCAGGAAAGGAGTATGTCAAGGCTGTATATTGTCACCTTGCTTATTTAACTTCTGTGCAGAGTACATCATGTGAAATGCTGGGCTGGATGAAGCACAAGCTGAAATCAAGATTGCTGGGAGAAATATCAATAACCTCAGATATGCAGATGACACCACCCTTATGGCAGAAAGTAAAGAGGAACTAAAGAGCCTCTTGATGAAAGTAAAAAAGGGGAGTGAAAAAGTTGGCTTAAAACTCAACACTCAGAAACTAAGATCATAGCATCCGGTCCCATCACTTCATGGCACATAGATGGGGAAACAGTAGAAACAGTGACAGACTTTATTTTCTTGGGTTCCAAAATCACTGCAGATGGTAATTGTAGCCATGAAATTAAAAGACGCTTGCTCCTTGGAAGAAAAGCTATGACCAACCTAGATAGCATATTAAAAAGCAGAGACATTACTTTGCTGACAAAGGTCCACCTTGTCAAAGCTATGGTTTTTGCAGTAGTCATGAATGGCTGTGAGAGCTGGACTATAAAGAAAGCTGAGAGCCGAAAAATTGATGGTTTTGAACTGTGGTGTTGGAAAAACTCTTGAGAATCCCTTGGACTTCAAGGAGATCCCACCAATCCATCCTAGAGGAAATCAGTCCTGAATATTCATTGGACGGACTAATGCTGAAGCTGAAACTCCATTACTTTGGCCATCTGATGTGAAGAATGGACTTTGAAAAGACCCTGATGCTGGGAAAGATTGAGGGCAGGAGAAGGGGACAACAGAGAATGAGATAGATGGATGGCATCACCGACTTGATGAATATGAGTTTGAGCAGACTCCAGGAGTTGGTGATAGACAGGGAGGCCTGGTGTGGTGCAGTCCATGGGCTCCTTTTGGCTGTGACAGTTTCTCAGACTTTCCTTGATTTTGATGACCTTGACAGATTTGAGTAGTGGTCAGATAGTTTTCAGAATGTCTTAGTGGTTTAGTTGCTAAGTCGTATCTGACTCTTTTGACCCCATAGACTGTAGCACGCCAGTCTCCTCTGTCCATGGGATTCTCCAGGCAAGAATACTGGAGTACATTGCTATTTCCTTCTCCAGGGAATCTTCCCAACCTAGGATTCGAACCCAGGTCTCCTGCATTGCAGGCAGATTCTTTACTGACTGAGCTATGAGGGAAGCTCATAGCTTATGTCTTAGTACAAGCTATCCACATGTCTTATCACTGTTGATGTTAACCTTGATCACCTGGTTGAGGTATTATTTGTCAGCTTTGTCCACTGTAATGTACTCTTATCCCTTCTGTCTTTATTATACTCTTTGGAAGAAAATCACTATGCACAGACTACACTTAAGGGATGGGGATTAATGCTCACTTTCCTTGAGGATGTAGTATCTATGTAAGTTATTTGGAATTCTTCAGCATTGGCGATTTGTCTCTTCTCCACCATCTGTTTATTTATTCATTTTCCTCCTGTCCTTAAGGACTAGTGAATATTTATTTTACAGTTTGGATTATAATCCAATTTTGACCATTTGAGATGTTTTAGTTGGCTCTGGTACCCATTTGCCTTTCTCCCATCATTGCATCTTTTTATAAGTATATCTTTACTTTTGGCACTGCAAGAAGCTTCAAGCTCCTGGTATATGTATTTCTTGATTTTGTTCTAGAAGGAACCATTTCTCTAAGAAGCCTTGGTTTCTTTTATTGGAGAATAGTATTAGAAACCAAAATGCTGGACTGGATAACTCACAAGCTGGAATCAAAATTGCAGGGAGAAATATCAACAACATCAGATATGCAAATGATACCACTTTAATGGCAGAAAGTGAAGAGGAACTAAAGAGCCTTTTGATGAAGGTGAATGGGTGAAAGAGAGTGACAAAGCTGGTTTAAAACTCAGCACTCAGAAAACGAAGATCATGGCATCCAGTCCTATCACTTCATGGCAAATAGATGGGAAAAAAGTGGAAAGTGTCAGATTTCATTTTCTTGAGCTCCAAAATCACTGCAGATGGTGACTGCAGCCACAAAATTAAAAGACGCTTGCTCCTTGGAAGAATAGCTATGACAAACCTAGACAGTGTATCAGAAAGCAGAGATATCACTTTGTGGACAAAGGTCCATCTAGTCAAAGCTATGGTTTTTCCAGTGGTCATGTTGGATGTGAGAGTTGGATGTAAAGAAGGCTGAGTGCTGAAGAATTGATGCTTTTGAACTGTGGTTCTGGAGAAGACTCTTGAGAGTTCCTTGGACAGCTAGGAGATCTAACCAATGTCAATCCTAAAGGAAATCAATCCTGAATATTCATTGGAAGTACTGATGCTGAAGCTCCAATACTTTGGCCACCTGATGCGAAGAGCAAACTCGTTGGAAAAGACCCTGATGCTGGGAAAGGTTGAGAGCAAGAGGAGACGGGGGCAACAGAGGATGAGATGGTTGGATGGTGTCACTGACTCAATGTACGTAAGTTTGAGCAAATTGAGGGATATGGTAAAAGACAGGGAAGCTGGTATTGCAGGCTACCTACTGTCCGTGGGGTTGCAGGGAATTGGACACAACTTAGCAACTGAACAACAATAGAAACCAGTATCTGTGCTTTAAGTGTTCCTGTGCTCCTGGGGTATCTTTGCTCATAAGATCTGCCAATATTTTGAATCAGTAGATCATTTTGGAGGGAGTTGGCTCTGTCTTAAAATACAGTCTTTTGATTCGTGAACGGAGTCTATTTTTCCATTTATTTTGGTCTTCTTTAGTTTCTTTCAATAATGTACAATTTTGGTGGGCAGGACTTGCATATATTTTGTCAGATTTACTCCTAAGTATTTTATAGTTTGTTATTATAAATGGCATTAACATTTTTTTTTCAATTTATGATTGCTTTTTTCTGGAATGAGCAGATATTTTATATATTGATTTTATAGCCTATAATATTGCAAAACTCATTAGTTGTAGTAATTTTTTGTAGTCCACTGGTTTTCTTAAAATATAAATATTCATGTCGTTTGCAAATGCTATTTTACTAGGAACAGAAATATTTAGGGTTGTTGTTTTAATTTTTATTTTATCATTATGAAATGATCCTTCATTTCTGATAATACTCTTTGCTATGAAATCTGATTAGTTTGATATCAAAACAGTCATTCCATCTTCCTTTTGACTAGTGTTAACATGGTATGTTACTTGTGTTAACATGTTAAGGGGCTTTAACTGTTATTTTAAAATACTAAATATTTTCCAATTTCTTAGTTTTAAATTTAAATATAGAAAATATAAGTAGATATAACTCATCTAAATGAAATATCTTTGGGAGTCCTCAGTAATTTTTAAGAGTGTAAAGAGGTCTTAAGGCCAACAAGTGTGAGAATTGATAATCTGGTTTTTATATATATATATATATATATATATATATA
>NW_011494826.1:1993456-2033817 GCF_000754665.1 Bison bison bison | reverse complement strand
CATCTGTTTTCTCATCCATTTATTCATCAAGTGCTCATTAAGCCCAATTTATTTTTAGGAAATAAAAGTATGTAAGTCATCATTTTGTGCAACAAAGAACTGTTGATATAGAATTATGGGATACAATTGTATGTGAGTAAATAGGATACAATGGAGTATAATATATATACTGCCATAGTGTTACTGCTTTTGGCTTAAGCAACATAGACTTTAGTGTTAAACATACCTAGTTTTAAATCCAGGCTCTGTTTCTTAGCTGCGAGAACTTGACCTTTCTGAACCTTACTTTTCTTATTTGTAAAATGAAGATGTAATACAATCTATCTCTCAGGATTTTTTATTTATATAACTTAGTTTATAGCATTTAAGCTTTTGATTCCTAGGAAACATTTAATAAATGTTAACTGTTATTGTTGTTTAATAGTAAAGAAGGTTTTATGTACCAATGGAGAGGGAGAGGTCACATTAGTTTTAGAGGCAAAGGAAGAATTAATGGAGGTGGATACTTGAGTGAGTCTGACTTTGGCCAACACTAGGAACTAGTTAACAGACAGAAGGAATGCAATTTAGTAGTTGGGATTACATACTGCCTCCACCTGATTAACAGTTAGTGTGGTTAATGAATATCACCAGGATGATAAATTACCAGTAGGAATAATGTCACCTGTTCCTCTTATATTTTATTAAACATAAAATGCAATAACACCAAAGTATTTAAGGCTTATTATCATATTAACTTTTTAGTAAGAGAAGAGAACATACTCTGCCTGAGTTTAATTTCTGGATTTTTCACTAATTTTAATTCCCTGGACACTTTACTAATTTCTGTGTGTCTTGATTTACTCATTTTCAAGATATGGATAATATAAGTGCCTATCTCATGGAATTGTGAGTATCAAATGAGTTAATAAATGATAAACCCTTGGAATAGTATCTGACACGTGATAAGTTCTGTATAAACATTAGCTACTTGAGTGACAAATGTTACCATTGGAGTTAACATTTTTTACTGAGAATATTGCTGATATGTAATGAACTCTGTATATACTGAACTTAAACTCATTTTAAAGTCTACGTCCAGCTTAACTTTGTTGATTGATTTTGTTTGTGTTTTCCTTATGCTGATCAAGTTGCATTTTCAGGCACGGTTAATTTTAATATAAAAACAATGTCAAATTATGTAGTCTTGGTCATTTAATTGTCTAGCATGATATATATGAAATTAATTTTTAATCTAATTACTGTTTCTCTTTCTATAATCTCTACTTTTTATTAAGTGCAATGATTTTTTAAAGATCTGCTAAGAGTAATCATACCCTGTAGTTTGTTTTCTGTCCAAATTTATGGCAACTATAAAAATATCTAACTTACTTACATTATACCATTGAGAATTACTCACTAGTCAATTGTGTAACAGAAGTAGTAATCAAGGAGTGATTGTTAAAGGCTTAAACAGATAAAGAAGAAGTGAGATGAGTATACTAGTAGGGATTTGTCTTTATCTTTTTTTTTTTTGGCTTAGTGGCACGTGGAATCTGAGGTCCCTGACCAGGGATTGAACCAGCACCCTCGGCAGTGAGAGCACAGTCCTAACCACTGGACTGCCAAGGAATTCCCTTGTCATTTATCTTTTGCTTGTAGTTGTTCTAAAGAAGACTTAATGGAAATTGTTAAGTGTTTTTAGGAGGAGTTTTGAGTTTGTAAATAATAATTTTAGTAATAAGCATAGAACAAAAATTAATCACCTAGAGATTTATATTCACATTGGGGATAATACTATAAAGTGAGGGTCTTTAAAAACATCAGCAGAAATCTCTCTTTAATTATATGTTGACTTGCCCTTTAATTGGGGGTACCGTAAAGTGTATAATAGCTCATTAATTCTTCATTTCCTTGGTGAGAACTCAGCATCACATGCTAAAATTCAGGTAACTTTTTTGAGGTATGCCCTGAAAGAGTCATATTTTCTTAAAAACCACTTTCAAGTAGAGGTAAGTCTGTCTTCTCTGAGTATGTAGTAGAAATTGTATTTCCATTTGAAGAGACTGATGTTTAAAAAAAAAAAAAGGAAAAGTACTCTGGAGATTGAGTTGTTAGGAAATTATTAGACATGTGTAGCTTGGTGACTCTTTTAACCTTTCAAATGTAAAACATGTTGGCTCTTAGGTTAAAGAACCTTGCTAATTTATAGTTATCATGTTCTATGATTGTAACTTAGGTCTGTTTTCTTTTGCTGTCCCCTTCTTAACTAAGATATAATTCATGCTTTTAATTTCTCTGAATCCCTCTACCATGAATTTTCCAACTAAATTAAACATCATGCTTCAGAAACATTAGATTTTATACAAGCTACTAAAAATTGTCATTCACTCCTATTTTTAGAAATAAAAATTATAAACATTTATATTTGAAAGAAAATACATGCAATTCACTCTAATGCATTAAGACAAATAAGGTTTTTCTTCTCCAGTTGTCACATGTGGCTTTAAGGGCTTCTATTAAATAAATTCTTTGAGTTTTCCTTATTATAAAGATAATGTATATTCATTATAGGAAAACTTTGAAAGCACAGTTAAAAGAAGAAAAAAATTACCCATGTCTACTATTTAGTTTTTTTTTTTTTCAGTATTCACAATCGCAATAAACCATAAGTAGTTTATATTAAATATGCTCAGGAAATAATAACCAATATTTCCTATGCTTTTTTCTTAGTACTTTATTGCTAAATGTCAACTACCTTTCTCCTGGTTTGGAAGAAGTCAGTGTCACCACTCTCCAAACAAACATCCAACAAGTGAAAACTAGATAATTGGTTCTGATGGTATAGCATCAGAATATCTTCAAGGTTTACTTCTAATAATATTCAGTTATTTTAGCATTATAAGAGTGCCCAGAGTTGTCATTATTCTGGTTTGAAGGTACTGTTGCCATGTTTTTTGTTTGTTTGTTTGTTTCTCTGTATTACTGGTTTTAAATGTAAAGACATAAATCCTAAAGAGTGGGAGTGGAAAAACAGGGATGGTTTTCATTTGCTACAATTTCCTGTGAGACATGGCTCTAAACAAGTCCCATATTTACACAAGACAATATAGTTTTACATACAGTGGTGTATTCAGCACATTTTGAAATTCTTTAAACAGTCATCTGTATTTAATTCTTTCATAGTAAATGTGTTTAATAATGCTAGGTGAAATTTGAAATAATTTTAAAATAATTTTACAGTAGAAACACCAGTTAAATCAACCTTTTGGTAATAAATGTCAAAAAAAAGTTAATTATTTTTGCTGCCACTGCAAAATCAATTGTGTAACTGTTCTTTTTAAACTGACTTTTATAATACATTACTAAATTCTGAATGCTACACTCCTGTAACTTGTCAGAAGCAGGTTTTGGTTAATAGATATTTTCAGTGATGTAATGGGAACTTTTGGCAGTGAGTCAGAATATAATGGACTGTGATTAATGTTTTAATAAGTACATTTCTATTGCTCATGATGTAGAGGAAAAATGGTTTCCTGCTAGGATTGATAGGAGAATAGCAGGTGTGCATATAGTGTTTTTTAAAAAAGAGTTGAAATATTTTTCTTAGAATAGCATTAATATTTTTATATGGCTAAAATTCATTATCATATGAGATACATATGTTATTACAGATGCCAGCAGTTCATTTGGAAAAATAAAAGTAGGGGATGATTACTGATTGCCTAATTAAATCTTTTAATTTTTAGTCTTTGTATTCTTATGACACCATGAGTTGAAGTCTTTGTAGTTTGATATTCATTCTTAATATAAGCTAAGGAATCTGCTTACATTGTAGGATATATGAGTTTGCTCCATATTTCTAAAACATGCACAGCGTTCAAAAAAATTTTTAAATTAAAAATAAGTTTACTGAAAAGTGTTATTTCTTAAGGCCATTAAGTACACAGATTGATAGTCAAATGGAATAGTGATCATGTGAGAATTCTCCACTGCAAAGGCCACAAGTTCAGCCTATGAACTCAATAAAGTTCAGAAGTTTGGAAAGTTAAACCCCAGGAGATTTTGTGTCAGCTTTGGAATCTGAGTAAGTGAAGACAAACCAGAGGAAATACTGGTGTGCCGGAATTGAGGGATTGGTTTACAGTTTTCTTGTTCTTTGATTTTTCTCAATTTAATTTTAGCAACTTATTTGCAATAAGTATGCATTGTTTCTTGTAGGTAAAGTATCCTAGGGCTCAATGGATATGTCCCATTTGGGAATAGTATATTACTACTGCAGGCAGCCTTTGCCCATGTTTATCTTTGAAATATACATAAAATTGAACATTTGTCCAACTGGGTACTTTGCTGGGAAAAAAATTCATAATTTTCATCAGGGTCTCAAAGGGATCTTGATCCCAATAAAGAATCTAGAGTAATGATTCTTAAACTTTGCCATACATCAGAGTCACTTGGAGGGTTCATTAAAACGCACATTGTTGGGCTCTACTTCCAGGGTTTTTGATTCTGTAGGGCTGGAGTACAACCCTAGAATTTTTGTTTCTGTTAATAATAAATTCCGCAGTGATGCTAATACTGTTGATTGGTGACTATACTTTGCAAACTCTGGTTTAGCCTTGGTAAATAGCCTTCTAGACCTTTTCATATTTTCATGTATAATACGTATTTTTACAAAAACACTTATGCTGTATTATGTTACCTCTTTTAACTTTATTTTGCTGTCTTTTCATATTTATCTATAGCATCATTTAAATTTTTCCATATCATTATTTAACTAGTTCTCTAATAGGCATTTAGGTAATTTTTCATTTGTTATTTTTATAAATAGATTGTTGTTAAATTTGGGTGCTATTTTCCAATTATTTCATTAGCAAAATCCCTGGATTGAAGCATAGACATGATTCTGAGGCTCATTTGAGGCTACATGACTTTGACATCTGACACTTGAACACTAATAAATATAACGGCCACCACTTTAAAAGAGACAGAAGAAGTTTTAAATTTTAAACAAAAAGCTTATTTAAGGAAACACTTTTCCTTGATTTTTCATTGATTCAATAACTTGCATCTTTTTAATGATGAAAACTTGTTTGACTGATAGATTTTTCTAAATTAAAACACATATTTCAATCTTTGTTACATTTCTAGAGATTAATAATAGCTTTAGAAATATTGGGGGAAATATCTGTCATGTTACTTCATTATATGCCACATATGCATAGTTTACAGTTTGTGCAAAAATTTATATTACTGAGTTTGTGCCAGTAACCTCCAGAGAGAGAGATTGTCCTGTAAACAACCATACTGTTATATGGAAGAGGGTCAAAAAAGCCCTGAGAGAGACAGTAGAATTAAAAGGATAAATTGGGGTCTGCTGGTAGCATGCATGGGCTTTCCAGGTAGCTCTGTGGTAAAGAGTCAGTCTGCCAATGCAGGCTGGGTTTGATCCCTGGGTCAAAAAGATCCCCTGGAGGAGGAAATGGCAGCCCACTCCAGTATTCTTGCTTGGAAGATTCCATGGGGAGCGACTGGTGGGCTACAGTCTATGCGGTCACAAAGAGTCGGACACAATTGAGCAACTGAGCACAGTACAGCACAGTAGCATGCATAGACCATTCTGTTAGAGAAGGGGAGAGATTTGAAAGAGCATGATGCCTTTGATAGAAATTTGTTCAAGTAGTTCAATCTGATTAGAGCACAGTTTGTAACAAAGATTGACAAGAAACTAATTGGGATCCAGATCACGAAGAGTCTTATTTGTCATATTAAGTACTTTGAATGATGCATGGTTTTCTCTTTTTATTTCTTTGTGTCTTAAAGCAAGGTTGAAAAACCACTGTTTTCTCTGTAGCTGGACTCTAGACCATACAATTTTAGTAAGAGGAAATTTTTGAAGAACCTTTCATATGTGAATATGAAACACATATTCATATTCACATTTTAGAATATTCAGATTCACATTTTAGAAAAACACTTATGAATGCAGCACTGTAGAGATGTATTTGAGCAGACTGAAAAAAAAAAAGATAGCCTAAAATAGAGACATCTAAACAGGGAGGATGGAGTTAAGAGAATGAATTCAAGAGAGATTTAAGAGATAGAATTAGTAGGATTTGGCAACAGATTGCACATGGAGAATAATAATCTAAGAAAATGTCAAGGCTTTTAGCTCAAGTGTCCGAATGACTCTGTGGTGACTTTCATAGAGTGGGGATCTCCTTCAGAGTTTTGCATGGCCTATGGAACATGACACTCAGACACAAGTCTGAGTGTGAGAGGTACAAGCATCCTGAATGACTAAGGCAGCTGCTTCAGGCTTTCTTTTTCACTGCTCACTCTGTTTGCCTTCTGTGTCAACGGAGGCCCTGAGAGAGAAGTCAGTGGGGGACAGAGACTGCATTTATTCTGCTGCCAGAGAGTATGTGCAGCTGCCACTTCCTTCTGATTCACCACCACCACTTGCCACAGCTGTGGGTGTGGGTTGGACTCAGCAGTAGTAGGTAGATTTAAAAGCTTCTGTCATAACAAAGCCCATTGCGGAATTGAGTGCACCTTAAAATTTTGTATTTATGATGGTTCTCCAACTTTTGTCGTAGTGTCCTTTATTTTAAAAATTTGTCTGTAGAGATATATGTATATCTATGTATCCATCTATATTGGACTTCTATTGTTCACTTACTACACTGAACTCTTAATATTCATGATTTAGTGTCAGTGAATACTATTGCCTAAAGTCCCAACATGTGTAAAAGTATTTATACACAGATATATAAATACTACATGCTATGCTATGCTAAGTCACTTCAGTCGTGTCCGACTCTGTACGACCCCATAGACGGCAGCCCATCAGGCTCCCCCGTCCCTGGGATTCTCCAGGCAAGAACACTGGAGTGGGTTGCCATTTCCTTCTCCAATGCATCAAAGTGAAAAGTGAAAGTGAAGTCGCTCAGTTGTGTATAACTCCTAGCGACCCCATGGACTGCAGCTGACCAGGCTCCTCCGTCCATGGGATTTTCCAGGCAAGAGTACTGGAGTGGGGTGCCATTGCCTTCTCTGACCAAAATGTGCAGGTACTTTCTTTTAGTATGAATTCTTTGCAACCTAATGACATTAGAAATGTATTATTACTTATCTTTAAGGAAATGATTCCTTATAAACAGGTTTTATTAAAGTCTTGCCATGTTTCTTGCGGGGGGGGGGGGGTTAAATGAAGTCTAAAATTAAACTTACAAGTTAATTTCTTATTCATTAATATTTCTTAAAATATGTTTGTATTTCTTTTGGTTAAAAAGTACATTTTAAGAGAATAATATTTGGTTCATCTTTTTCCTTGCAAAAGGACTTCCCTGGTGGCTCAGATGGTAAAAGTGTCTGCCTACAAATCAGGAGACCTGGGTTTGATCCCTGGGTTAGAAAGATCCCCTGGAGAAGGAAATGGCAACCCACTCCAGTACTCTTGCCTTGAAAATTCCATGGACAGAGGAGCCTGGTAGGCTACAGTCCATGGGGTTGCAAAGAGTCTGACACGACTGAGTGACTTCACTTTTCCTTGTAAAACCTTAAATTTGCCATAGGTGTTCATCATAATTTGGCTTTCATCCCAGAACTATAATTCCACTTACTATAGCATTTCATTTTTAAGAAAATGCTACCAAGTTTAGAAAATTTGGAGATTTTTTCCTCCTCTCCTTAGTGATATGGTTGAATAATGATTAATATAATTCAGGGACATATCACAGGTAGAGTGTAAATAGTATTTCAGCTATTTACTTTCATTCTTTAAATGTGACTTTCATTCTTCTACTTTCATTCTTCCCTGGTGGCTCAGACGGTTAAGTGTTTGCCTACAATGTGGGAGACCCGGGTTCGATCCCTGGGTCAGGAAGATCCTCTGGAGAAGGAAATGACAACCCACTCCAGTACTCTTGCCTGGAAAATCCCACGGACAGAGGAGCCTGGTAGGCTACAGTCCATGGGGTCGCAAAGAGTCGGACATGACTGAGAGACTAAACTTTCTTTCCCTTTTCTTTAAATGTTAAATAAACTTAATTTTACTCTTTACTTAATTTTACTTTTAAGGAGTTAGCTGTTAATAGTATATGTATATATAACGCCCATATTTAATGTCACTTACTTAAAAATCTTAGTCTGCAATATTGACATTAATTCCCAAGGCAGTTAAGTGTATCATACAGCTGTTGTTTAACTTTTCCTATCTTGGGCTCTTGTGTTTATCATTTTTAAAGCCATGTGTCCTTAGTCATGCTCATTTCTGAATAACTAAGTATTAATGATTTTACATCATAATTTAATACGCAATGTTATAATCTATTTTCAGAAAATGATGAATATAATAGTCATCTTAAGTCTTTGAAAACATATACATCACTTTGTATATACTAATAAAATACAGTATAGTTTAGAAGATGTGAGAAGGGTTTTGGGAGGTATAGTGCCTGCGTTTAGATTTCAACTGTGTTCTTATTTGGTTTATAACTCTAGTAAGTAACTTGGTCATTGAGTATCTTTGTTTTTTCCTTACAAAATAGAGATAATAAGATAGGTAGCTCCTACCTTAGGCTGTTTTGAGTACAAAATGAGATAATATATGTAAGATCCAGGATACTGACTGATAGAAGATGAAAATACAATATAGAAAGTCTAATCTCTTAGAATCTTATTTCTACTGTACTGTTTTTAGATCTGTTGAGTTTTCCTAGCTTTCCTTTCTTTCCTTTTTATCCCGCCCACCACCAGATTGATCAATTAGGTGTGTCAACTCAATGATAAATGGTTGTGTGGTCATTCTTCCTTATACTTTTGGCATTAGGTTATTGTAAGCGTTTGTATTCTAATTGTTGAAATAAAGATTTAGTTTATCTGTGAGGAAAACAACTATGGTTTTCTAATGTTTTGAAACATAGTAGTGGATAAGTTTTGTCCTAGTGATTTCACTTTTTTTCTCTTAGAACTGTGGGAAAATGATAGATAAGAATTTGAGGAACAATGTGGAGAAAAAAAGGGGAAGGGGTATGGTAGGCTAATTCCCCACTTATTTATTGAATGACAGATTTGATTCTCAAAGGAGGAAATGATATGCTCTTTCCATTCAGTAGCTGTTAACAGCCTAATGCCTTCTCCATGAATTTGTTGCTTTCCCTTATTTACCTCCTCGCTCTAGTTCTGTGCTCTGATATTCTTAGGAGAGACTCTATCCCACCCGATGGTATGGATTTGGAGCTTATATTTTCTTGAAGATTTAAGGACTACAAAAGAAGGGGTTATATTTCCTCTACCTGTAACTATTGTTCAGTTGCTCAGTCATGTCCAACTCTGCAACCCCATGGACTGCAGCGCACCAGGCTTCTTTGTCCTTCACTAATTCCTGGAGCTTGCTCAAACTCATGTCCATCGAGTCGGTGATGCCATCCAACCATCTCATCCTCTGTTGCCCTTGTCTATTGCCCTCAATCTTGCAGCATCAGGGTCTTTTCCAGTGAGTCGACTCTTTGCATGAGGTGGCCAAAGTATTGGAGCTTCAGCTTCAGCATCAGTCCTTCTAATGAATATTCAGGGTTAATTTCCTTTAGGATTGACTGGCTTGATCTCCTTGCCATCCAGGGGACTCTCAAGAGTCATCTCCAGCACCACAGTTCAAAAGCATCAGTTCTTCAGTGCTCAGCCTTCTTTATGGTCCAACTCTCACATCCATACATGACTGCTAGAAAAACCATAGCTTTGACTATACGGACCTTTGTTGGCTAAGTGATGTCTCTGCTTATCTTCAGTCATTTTGTTGTGTTCATTTCTTCCTTGCCTTTTCTGTCCTTTCTTTATGTAACAAAGACATTCCTTCCATTACCTCACAGAGGGCAATATTTCCCACATTTACAGGCTCTGGGGAGGGGTCAGGGGTTTCATCTTCTTCCCTAGTTTATCAAGGATTTTATTCCAACCAAAGAGTTCAAATAAATGCCGATGGAATTTTTAACCCAAAGGAATTCTGGTTAAATTAGAATTTCTCTATGTCAGTATATTTGTATTTATTAGGTTTTATTTGTTTGTTTGTTTTTGTATTTTAAAGGATAAGAAAATTAAGACGTAAGTTTAAGGGAGGTAGTAAGGTTTGCTTAGTAGGTTCTAAACCATCTCTATCATATATTAGTTGTATCACATTTCACAAGGGACTTAACCTCTCTAAGCCATAGTTTCCTCACATGTAAATTAAAAAATATAATACCTATTTTGTAGGGCTGTTGTGTGGAGCAAATGAGATAAGGTGTTAAAGGGCTTAGAGCAGTACTGGGCACATAATAAGGTCTTAATAAATGCTAACTGCTCTTGCTCTGTCACCACCACCACCACCTCCAAGAGCTACTGCCACACCCACAGCAATTAGATTGTCATCTTCTTTAAAGCGAAACGTGTCTGGCAAATGCTTTAATCATCTACTCATTGATACCAGCAAAATATGTGTGCCAAATAATCTTAGATTATAATATATTGAGAACATATAGTACCCATTTGGAAAATCTAAGTTGTATACTTTCTGGCTTGTCACTTGATGTTTATTAAAGTCTTATAGTTCATCATATATATTGTAGAAATTAAAATTGAGTATTAAATGAATGTCAGAAATCATCCAGGTAAATGTTGATTTTCTTTTTCCTTTCTTCTTTCTTCCGCCTTCCCTTTCTCTCCCTCCTCTTTCTTTTCCCTCCTGCCCCTCCTCCTTCTCTTCTTTTTTAATCCAGTTAAAAATTATTATCTTGAAGAGGGAGGCTTATTTGTGTTATGTAGATAGAGGCCACTTTCCAGGCAGGTGCCTTTTCAAAAATATTATAAATGATATCGAAATACTTTGTGCAAAGTATGAGAATGTACATATAGATTTTTGCATTGATTAAAAGTTGGCATTCCAATTCTTATTTATATTCACTTTTCATTAGTTGAAGGAAATGGAAACTATTTATATTAACTTTCCAATGTGTGTGGTTATCCCTTTTAGTCATGAGGTAGTATCTCATTTTTCAGTGTTTTTAATTCATTTAACAAATATTGTGAGTTCATTATGGGTACATGATATGTTTGACATTGTGAAAAATTCTAGGATATATCAGACATGATTTCTGCTTTCAGAGTAGTATACTTATGTTAGAATACTGGGCTTCCCCAATGGTTTAGTGGGTAAAGAATCTACCTGCAATGCAGGAGATACAGACAGACATGGGGTGGTTCGAACCCTGGGTTGAGAAGTTTCCCCTGGAGGAGGAAATGGCAACCCAGTCCAGTATCCTTGCCTAAAAAATCCCATGCACAGAAGAGCCTATTGACTACAGTTCATGGAGTTGCAAGTGTTGGACATAACTAAGCATGCATGACACAGCACCATGAATATACTGCTAGCTTAAGTAAGTAACTATTAGACAAAGTAGAAAATGAGGAGAACTATAAGAAAGCAGATAAAGTGTAATGTTGGAGTTCAGAGAAAGTGATGAAGAAGTGGAATTAATTTCGAGCATATTGCCAGACATGAGATTAAGCATTTATATTAATTCATTTCACAACAGCCCTACAGTGTGTAGGTAAATTATCACCAAATAATATTTGGAAATAATACTTAAACCCAGAACTGTCTGAATTCAAACTGTGTATTTATTCTATTCTCTGAAAGAGATCTAGGTAAGCTTAGAAGTTTTTCAGGAACTGCAGCTGGAAATAGAATTTTGTCATGTAAAAGTGAAGAACAACTTTACTGTTATAGAGCATGAGCAGAGGAGGAATTAGGGGAAAGCAATAGAGCATACTCCAGTAGTCTTGCCTGGAAAATCCCATGGACGGAGGGCCTGGTGGGCTGTAGTCCATGGGGTCGCTAAGAGTCGGACACAACTGAGCGACTTCACTTTCACTTTTCACTTTGATGCATTGGAGAAGAAAATGGCAACCCACTCCAGTGTTCTTGCCTTGAGAATCCCAGGGACGGGGGAGCCTAGTAGGCTGTCGTCTGTGGGGTCACACAGAGTCAGACATGACTGAAGCGACTTAGCAGCAATGGAGCATACATAGCTAATAATCAGTATTGAAGCTTAGGTGCAGAATTGGTTGCAGGAAAGGAAATAGTGTAAATGACATTATTTTGTTCTTTTTTATGACTATTATTCCATTGTCTATATACTATTACCATGTCTTCTTTATCCATTTCGCTGTTGATGGACATTTAGGTTGCTTCCATGTCTTGGTTATTTGCAAATAGTCCTGCAATGAACATACTGAGTGAAGTAAATCAGACATAGAAAATCAAATATCGTGATATTGCTTATATGTGGAATCTAAAAAAAGGATACAAATGACTTATTTACAAAGCAGAAGTAGACTCACAAATGCAAAAAACAAACTCATGATTACCAGGGAATCAGGGGGAGAAGGATAAATTTGGAGATTGTGATTGACATATACACACTGCTGCTGCTAAGTCACTTCAGTCGCGTCCGACTCTGTGCGACCCCATAGACAGAAGCCCACCAGGCTTCCCCGTCCCTGGGATTCTCCAGGCAAGAACACTGGAGTGGGTTGCCATTTCCTTCTCCAATGCGTGAAAGTGAAAAGTGAAAGTGAAGTCGCTCAGTTGTGTCCGACTCTGTGCGACCCCACGGACTGCCGCCTACCAGGCCCCTCCGTCCATGGGATTTTCCAGGCAAGAGTACTGGAGTGGGGTGCCATTGCCTTCTCCAATATACATACTACTCTATATAAAATAGATAAATAATAAGAACCTACTGTATAGCACAGGGATCCGTATTGAGTACTCAGTAATGGCCTATATGAGAAAGGAACCTAAGAAGAAAAAAGTGTGTATATGTATATATGTGTGTGTATATACATATATAACTGATTCACTTTGCTGTACACCTGAAATTAACACATTATAAATCAACTATATTCCAATTTGAAAAAAAAAAGGGGGTATAGTGGAAAGTAAGGTAGAAAAACATTGGAATTAGATTGCTTCAGTTTGAAGAATTTCAACACTCACACTCTTATGACTTCCTTTCATTTTTTATTAGTACCGTTTCATATGTTTGTTTATTGAAAAAGGCTATAGACCCCTACGGCTAATGTACATATGTTGCTATCTGTCTATCTGCCTATCTGTTCTGGGTCTTAGTTGTGGCATGAGAGATTTTCCATTTTTGCTGAGGCCTGCAGGATCTTTAGTTGCAGCATATGGGATTTAGTTCTCTGACCAGAGACTGAACTTGGCCCTCTGCATTGGGAGCACAGAGTCTTAGCCACTGGACCACAGGGAAGTCCCATCACTGTTTTATAGTTTGGCGGTAAGGCATCTTTGCTTTTATTTCATATTTTTTAGTAGAATATTTAGGGAGTACAGTGAAGGAAGGAATGAATCATAGAATTTTATAGAAAAAAAAAAAGACTTCGGGTATCACCTCCTGCAACATCCTTATTTTAGAGACAAAGAAATCGAGGCCCCAGAGGATTATAATGTACTGAAGTCATGTAGTATAATGAATTAGATTTATATTTAAAAGTAGGAACAAAGATATTAAGAATAATTTAAACTTTTTTGATCAGGATAAAAGAGAATTTTAAAAACAAGTAAGAAAGGTCAAGAAAATGTTATTATTCCCACAAAAAGTTAATTAGATTAAAGCAGGCATGCTGTCACCTGCTTTACTGGCTTATCTGGAAAGTTAATACACATACAGGTTGATAGGAGTTTTCATTCACTGATTATTTTCAGGAAGGAATCCAGGAAGAATATGTAAATTTTTAAAATTCAGTCTTCTGTTATGACCACCTTTTTGATAATTTATAAGTTTCTTCTCTGTATATGTTATAGCATGGAGGAAGAGAAGCGGTACAAAAAACAAACAACCAAAAAAAAAAAAAAAGAATGCTATTTTTATGTTGTTTACAACTCTGTTTATTTTGATTACTTTTATTTTTTTTTCTAATTTTATTTTATTTTTAAACTTTATATAATTGTATTAGTTTTGCCAAATATCAAAATGAATCCGCCACAGGTATACATGTGTTCCCCATCCTGAACCCTCCTCCCTCCTCCCTCCCCATACCATCCCTCTGGGTCGTCCCAGTGCACTAGCCCCAAGCATCCAGCATCGTGCATCGAACCTGGACTGGCAACTCGTTTCTTACATGATATTTTACATGTTTCAATGCCATTCTCCCAAATCTTCCCACCCTCTCCCTCTCCCACAGAGTCCATAAGACTGTTCTATACATCCGTGTCTCTTTTGCTGTCTCGTACACCAGGTTATTGTTACCATCTTTCTAAATTCCATATATATGCGTTAGTATACTGTATTTATGTTTTTCCTTCTGGCTTACTTCACTCTGTATAATAGGCTCCAGTTTCATCCACCTCATTAGAACTGATTCAAATGTATTCTTTTTAATGGCTGAGTAATACTCCATTGTGTATATGTACCACAGCTTTCTTATCCATTCATCTGCTGATGGACATCTAGGTTGCTTCCATGTCCTGGCTATTATAAACAGTGCTGCGATGAACATTGGGGTACACGTGTCTCTTTCCCTTCTGGTTTCCTCAGTGTGTATGCCCAGCAGTGGGATTGCTATTTTGATTACTTTTAAAATTGATTTATTTTTTAATCCAAAAGATGTAGTAGAGGATCAAAAATAGGTATCAGAACAGAAAAGGGTGAAAAAAGAAAATGTCAAATGATGAAGAAATGCCAGGAATAAGAGTACAAAGCAGCATAGGAGGAGATATGAGAGAGAGTAATATATTTCTGTATTCATAAATATTTGGCTTACAGCTGCGCTTTTTTCAAACTGTGTAGGATGCAGTGTTAGATTTGAAAGTCACTATAAAGGAGGAAATTTGCCATCAAGCTTCTTTAGTTATTTATCTGAATTCATTGACTAGATGGACTTCTGATGAGATATCTAAAAGGATGTCCATTAAATTCAGTTATTTTCTGTATCACGAGGCTTTTCAACATTATAAAATCTTTAACAGGGTTAATATTAGAATAGGTGGTCTGAAAAGCTCAATTAGTGTGAGTTTTAGGCTTGTAATTTATTGTTTCTATTGAAATATTAAACTCTATGTATTAAGAACATAATATAACCTTCTGCCACCTAGTGTTAATATTTGAATTACTTTTTTTTTAAGTTTCCAGGAGATGCCTGTGTTAAGTACTGGTAATTTTACAGCATTCCAGTTAAGTTTCATGTTATACAGAAGCTTTGTTTTGTCTCTGGTTTTGGTGTGATTCTTTTATGTGATGTTTAGGTAATAAACAATAGTGAATTTAACAAATTAGAAATTCCTTCAGTTGTACAACTGCTGTATGTCTTATCTGAAAACATTTCTTTAAGTTCTCTTTCCCCTGTGATTTAGGAAATTTAGGAAATTGTATTAATGATTGGGCAAGATGATACAACTGACTAACGTGTAGTTGTTCAAATCTTCTTTCCACGTGCCCCTAAAAGGTTTTTAAGCTAATAAAAACACTTTTAGAGGAACAGACTCATAAATGCAGTGGTTTCCGTAATTGAAATGATTAAGTTGTCTTTCTTAAAGAATCATCAGGTGAAGGGGTTCTGTGCAGTTTGGGACCATGGCAGCAGCTAGGCATCTCTTTATATTTTTTACCAGCAGATCTTTCAGATGTATAGTCACTAGGACATGGGTAAATATTGGTGCTCTTTTCCACACAGTAATCCCTACTGAAACTTTGTCATTGCTGCTTCAGAGCTCTGAATATTCATTGGTTTTTCATAATTGCAAATGCTCCAGTTTTCACTTTGTCTTGAAATTTATAATCCTATCAGTATCCTGCATTTATCTTTCTCGTTAAGTTGTTTATATTAAAGATAATTCTTTAAGATCCTAATACTAGACATATAATGTACTTATAAATGAGATGCCAGTAGTAGGTTTTTGTTAGTGATTTTAAGTGACAAATTTAATAGCCAAGTTACCCTGGGGTGCCCTAGGTGAAAAGCCTGTTTCAAAAAGTAATTCCAAGGTTTGTGCTTGTTGATCCCATATTCCAAATGACAAATCTGGCACTTTTAGAAAGACACTGAACTCCATTTAAATATACTGTTTCCCTACTCTATCTTGAATATTACAGAGGTTCCAAATAATAAAAATTTGATGAGATTAGAAATACTTGATCCCTTTGTTCTCTTCAGGTACCACCTGCAAAGAAGACAAAAGTGATTTTATTTTATTTTTAAGTTTTAATCCTTTAATATAAATACTAATAAAAGTTCATTTCCTGAAAAAGAATGATAGTAACACTAAATGACAGGAAAGTAGCATGTTTTAAGTTGAAATTATAATTCAGAAGGATATATTTTTATTATAATTTTTTACCAGTAGAATAGAAGGAATAGAAGGAAAAAATACTATCAAAACTATGATTCAAAACTTTTTTAATGAATTACTATTTGATGTCCATGATAGCCTCGGGCGACAAGGGTCAGCTGTACGTCCCTTCCTGACAGATAACATGAGCAAGAAATAAACCTCTCTTAAATTAAACCACTGTAATTTGGGGGTTATTCATTACTACTGCAAAACTTGAGACTGTCCTCACTGACAGTGAAGTCATAAGTCCCTTTATTTACACATGTGTTTTTAGCCAATGCATTGTCTCTTAGTTATTTTGTCATTTGGTTTTCCATGAATTCATGTTGATTAAATTAGAACAATGTAAATCATCACATGTGATTCTTCTAATGCATGTTGAATATGTTATTCATCTTTCCAGTTTAGCTCCTGTAGGTCTCTGAGCCACTTTATAAATTGCTACTGGAAAAAATAACAGTGAGTTAACTGAGTAAATGTGCCTTCACTAATACTATTATGTAATTTCAGAGCACTCTTGTGATTTCAAAGCACATCATCTAATTTGATTGTTGACCACAGTCCTAGGAGATAAGTGTGCAGATTTTATTGTTTAATTTATTATTTTATTTGATTATTATCACATCCATTTTACAGATGGGGAAACTGCAGCAAAGTCATTTGCTTTAGGCCATATGTCTGAAAGGCAGCAGAATTTCTAGGTGATCCTCCAACAGTTTTTCCTATTTCTCTCATTAGGATCAATGATATGTCCAGCCATGGGCAGTGATGGGTGGGGAGGGGAGGAAGGAGTTTTCAGTTACTTTGTGTTTTTATTCCTGAGCATTTCTACCAAGGTAAAAAATTATACAAAGCAAATAAATGTATTACATTCTACCTTCCAAGGTCCTGGTTGGTAAGGCACCTATGCCTAGTGTGTGCATGTGTGCTTAGTCACTTCAGTCATGTCTGACTCTCTGTGACCCTATGGACTGTAGCCCACTAGGCTCTTCTGTCCATGGGATTCTTCAGGCAAGAATACTGGAGTGGGTTGCCATGCCTTCTTCAGGGGAATCTGCCTAACCTAGGGATTGAATCCACATCTCTTAGGTCTCTTGCATTGGCAGGCAGGTTCTTTACCACTAGCGCCACTTGGAAAGTTTAGTAGCTTTTAAAATTTCCCAGTGTGCACTGTGTGGGAAAGGAAAGAAAGACTAAGTGTTACATGTTTTAGAACAAGGGTGAATCCATGTGGAACTGTGTCTTTTAAAATAGTGATTTTTCCAGGTTAAATTATAAACTATCCATGATATAATCACATACTACAGTAGCTGCAAATTTAATTCAAATGACTACTATATCTACAACTGTGGGGAAGAATTCCTTAGAAGAAATGAAGTAGCTCTTATAGTCAAAAGAGTCCAAAATGGCAGTAGTTGGGCGCAATCTCAAAAATGACAGAATGATCTCTGTTTGTTTCCAAGGCAAACCATTTAGTATCACAGTAATGCAAGTCTATGCTCCAACCACTGATGCCGAAGAAGCTAAGGTTGAACAGTTCTATGAAGACCTACAAGACCTTCTAGAGCTAACACCCCAAAAAGATGTCCTTTTCATTATAGGGGACTGGAATGCAAAGTGGGAAGTCAAGAGATACTTGTAACAAGGCAAGTTTGTCTTTGGAGTACAAAATGAATCAGGGCCAAGGCTAACAGAGTTTTGCCAAGAGAACACATTGGTCACAACAAATATCCTCTTCCAACAACACAAGAGAGGACTCTACACATGAACATCACCAGATGGTCAATACCAAAATCAGATGGAATATATTCTTTGCAGCCAAAGAGGGTGAAGCTCTATATAGTCAGCAAAAGCAAGACCAGGAGCTGATTGTGGCTCAGATCATGAACTACTTATTGCAAAATTCAGACAAAACTTGAAGAAGGTAGGGAAAACCACTAGGCCACTAAGGTATGACCTAAATCAAATCCCTTATGATTGTACAGTGAAAGTGACAAATAGATTTAAGGGATTAGATCTGATAGAGTACGTGAAGAATTATGGATGGAGGTTCGTGACATTATACAGGAGACAGTGATCAAAAGCAACCCCAAGAAAAAGAAATGCAAAAAGGCAAAATGGCTCTCTGAGGAGGCCTTACAAATAGCTGAGAAAAGAAGAGAAGCAAAAGGCAAAGGAGAAAAGAAAAGATATACCCATCTGAATGCAGAGTTCCAAAGAAGAGCAAGGAGAGATAAGAAAGCCTTCCTAAGTGAACAATGTAAAGAAATAGAGGGAAACAATAGAATGGGAAAGACAAGAGATCTCTTCAAGAGAATTAGAGATACCAAGGGAACATTTCATGCAAAGATGGGCACAATAAAGGACAGAAACAGTTTGGAACTAACAGAAGCAGAAGACATTAAGAAGAGGTGGCAAGAATACACTGAAGAACTATACAAAAAATATCTTCATGACCCAGATAACCAGGATGGTGTGATCATTCATCTAGAGCCAGACATCCTGGAATGTGCAGTCAAGTGGGCCTTAGGAAACATCACTATGAACAAAGCTAGTGGAGGTGATGGAATTCCAGTTGAGCTATTTCAAATTCTAAAAGATAATGCTGTTAAAGTGCTGCACTCAGTATGCCAGCAAAGATGGAAAAGTCAGCAGTGGCCACAGGACTGGACAAGACCAATTTTTATTCCAATACCAAAGAAAGGAAATGCCAAAGAATGTTCAGACTACTACACAGTTGCACTCATTTCATACAATAGCAGAGTCATGCTCAAAATTCTCCAAGTCAGGCTTCAACAGTTCGTGAACTGAGAACTTCTAGATGTTCAAGCTGGATTTCAAAAAGGCAGAGGAACCAGAGATCAAATTGCCAGCATCCATTGGATCATCAAAAAAGCAAGAGAGTTCCAGAAAAATATCTACTTCTGCTTCATTGACTATGCTAAAGTCTTTGACCATGTGGATCACAACAAACTGGAAAATTCTTAAAGAAATAGAAATACCAGACCACCTTACCTGTCTCCTGAGAAACCTGTATGCAGGTCAAGAGGCAACAGTTACAACTGGATGTGGGACAATGGACTGGTTCCAAATTGGAAAAGGAGTATGTCAAGGCTGTATATTGTCACCCTGCTTATTTAACTTCTATGCAAGTACACCATGAGAAATGGTGGAGTAGATGAAGCACAAGCTGGAATCAAGTTTGCCGGGAGAAATATCAATAACCTCAGATATGCAGGTGACACCACTGTTATCACAGAAAGGTAAGAACTAAAGAGCCTCTTGATGAAGGAGAAAGAGGAGAGTGAAAAAGCTGACTTAAAACTCAACATTCAAAAAACGAAGAGCATAGCATCTGGTCCCATCACTTCATGGCAAATAGATAGGGAAACAATGGAAACAGTGACAGACTTTATTTTTTGGATCTCCCAAATCACTGCAGATAGTGACTGCAGCCATGAAATTAAAAGATGCTTGCTCCTTGTAAGAAAAGCTATGAGAAACCTAGACCGTGTATTAAAAAGCAGAGACATTATTTTGTTGACAAAGGTCCATATAGTCAAAGCTATGGTTTTTCCAGTAGTCATGTGTGGATGTGAGAGTTGGGCCTTAAAGAAAGCTTAGCACCGAAAATTGGTACTTTTGAATTGTGGTGCTGGAGAAGATTCTTGAGTCTCTTGGACTGCAAGGAGATCAAACCAGTCAACCCCAAAGGAGATCAACCCAGAATATTCATTAGAAGGCTTGATGCTTAAGCTGTAGCTCCACTACTTTGGCCACGTAATGTAAAGAGCCGTGTCATTAGAAAAGACCCTGTTGCTGGGAAAGATTGAAGACAGGAGGAGAAGGGGGTGACCTAGGACGACATGGTTGGATGGTATCACTGACTCAATGGACATGAGTTTGAGCACGCTCTGGGAGATGGTCAAGGACACGGAAGCCTAGTGTGCTGCAGTCCATGGGGTCGCAGAGAGTTGGACATGGCTGAGCGACTGAACAACTATAGCTGCAGTATCAGAACTGATAGCATGTTATCCATACAGGTCACACGTGTAGCAAGCTCTCAGCTCTTGCTAATTTCTAGCTAGAACTGCAGTCCTGCAAAGGTGTTAAAATGCTTACTTACAGTTATTCCTGGCATTTCTGTGATTAGTTCCTGATTTAGTACATCTGGTGGTTTGGACTTGGAAATTTGAATGAAGCAAAATTTATTAATTACTGATGGAGGCAGAATATTTTCTTTACTGTGTTGTAGTATTGAGAAGGTAGATAGTTAACTACTTTTTATCCTGAAGAACATGACAAATGGTCAGCCAGGTGGGTGTCCTTGTTCTTCAAAGATTTTCAGTTTATATGGTCCTATTGAGTAAAAGTGATTTGTTGATAAAAGAAGAATTTACTGTGACAAGAATTTCTCAGAAATAAGAATTTTAGAAATTTTAAGAATTTATTTTGTTACTAATTATACTATATGAGAAATCATAGTGCCGTATAGATTATGAAAAGCCCCTTATGCTTCTGATACATAAAAATAACATTGAAGGCTGTTTTGTTAGAGCATATTACTAAAAGATGTTATTTTTATATTTAAGCTTTAAAATATTGTTTTAAAAGTCTCTTAAAATGGTTTAGGGACCTAAATATAACACTTGCCACCATAAAACTCCTGAAAGAGAACATAGGTAAAATATTTTCTGACATAAATTGCAGCAGTGTTTTCTTAGATCAGTCTCTCAAAAGCAAAAAAATAAAAGTAAAAACAAATAAAAGGGACCTGTTGAAACCTCAAAGCTTTTGCATAGCAAAGAGAACCATCAATGAAATGAAAAGACAACTTACAGAATGTGAGAAAAAAAATTGTAAAAGATACAACCAACAAGAGGTTGGTTTCTAAAATATACAAATAGCTCATACAACTAATTATTTAAAAAAACCTACACAAGTCAAAAATGGGCAGAAGACCTAAATAGACATTTTTCCAAAAAAGACATATAAAATGGCCAGTGGGTACATGAAAAGATGCTCAACATGACTAATCATTCAGTTCAGTTCGCTTCATTCGCTCAGTCGTGTCCGACTCTTTGCGACCCCATGAATCGCAGCACGCCAGGCCTCCCTGTCCATCACCAACTCCTGGAGTTCACTCAGACTCACGTCCATTGAGTCAGTGATGCCATCCAGCCATCTCATCCTCTGTCGTCCCCTTCTCCTCCTGCCCCCAATCCCTCCCAGCATCAGAGTCTTTTCCAATGAGTCAACTCTTTGCATGAGGTGGCATTCTTTCTGGAGTTATTTCTCCACTGATCTCCAGTAGCCTATTGGGGACCTACTGATCTGGGGAGTTTCTCTTTCAGTATCCTATCATTTTGCTTTTTCATACTGTTCATGGGGTTCTCAAGGCAAGAATACTGAAGTGGTTTGTCATTCCCTTCTCCAGTGGACCACATTCTGTCAGATCTCTCCACCATGACCCGCCCATCTTGGGTTGCCCCACGGGCATGGCTTAGTTTCATTGAGTTAGACAAGGCTGTGGTCCTAGTGTGATTAGATTGACTAGTTTTCTGTGAGTATGGTTTCAGTGTGTCTGCCCTCTGATGCCCTTCATTAGAGAAGAGCAAATCAAAAATACAATAAGGTATTATCTCACACAGATCAGAATGACTATCATTGAAAAGTCTTTAAATAATAAATGCTGGAGAGGGTGTGGAGAAAAGGGAACCCTCCTACACTGTTAGTGGGAATGTACGTTGGTGCAGCCACTGTGGAAAATAACATGGCAGTTCCTTAAAAAACTGAAAATAGTGTTGCCATATAATCCAGCAACCCCACTCCTAGGCATATATCTGGAAAAGATGAAATGCTAACTTGAAAAGATACATATACCCCAATGTTCACAGAAACATTTTTTCGTTAGCCACGACATGCCCATCAGCAGACCATTGGTTTAAGAAGATGTGATGTGTGTAAGCATGTGCATGCGTGCGTGCACACACACACACACACACACAATGGGATATTAATCAGCCATAAAAAGAAGGAAATACTGCAATCTGCAGCAGCATGGGTGGACCTTGAGAATGTCATTCTAAACTAAGTAAGTCAGAAAAAGGTATTATCTGGTATCACTTATATGTGAAGTCTAAAAAATAATACAGATGAACTTATTTATAAAATAGAAACAGACTCAAAGACATAGAAAACCATACTTGTGGTTACCAAAGGGGAGTGGCAATGGGGAAAGGACCAGTTAAGGCTATGGGATTAGCAGATACAACCTACTATATTTAAAAGAGATAAGCAATAAGGATTTACTGTGTAACACAGGAAACAATATTCAATATCTTATATTACACTGTAATGGAAAATAATCTGAAAATTATATGTAACTTAATCACTTTACTGAACACCTGAAATTAACACAATATTGTAAATCAACCATACTTCAATAAAAAAAATAAGTTGCTTCAGTTCAGTTCAGTCACTCAGTTGTGTCTGATTCTGTATGACCCCATGGACTGCAGCATGCCAGGCTTCCCTTCCATCACCAACTCCCAGAGCTTACTCAGACTCATGTCCATTGAGTTGGTGATGCCATCCAACCATCTCATCCTCTGTTGTCCCTGCTCCTCCTGTCTCCAGTCTTTCCCAGCATCAGGGTCTTTTCTAATGAATCAGTTCTTTGCATCAGGTGGCCAAAGTATTGGAGTTTCAGCTTCAGCATCAGTCCTTCCAGTGAATATTCAGGACTGATTTCCTTTAGGATTGACTGGTTGGATCTCCTTGCAGTCCAAGGGGCTCTCAAAAGTCTTCTCCAAAACCACAGAACTGAAATTAATACAGTATTGTAAATCAATCATGTTTCAATAAAAAAAGTTGCTTAGAAAAAGATAATGAATTTAATAAAGTATTATCTTCTAGTCATGCTTGATTCCATGGGAAATTACTTGTTTATCAGAAAGGGTATGTTTTAAATGTTCAGTTTTAAAATGGATAGAAATGTAAACGGTAGAGCGTATTAGAAAATTTGTTTAGTCATTAAAGTGTCATAAATCATTTATGTGAGAAGTATTCAGATTTACCTTTTTGTCACTCAATATATAAAGTTTTCCTTTCTATTTCTTATTTATGATGTTATTTAATTAGTATACCTTGTAGAGATTGTTTTCATTGTGTTCAGCCAACTTCAGTGAGTCGGCTCTTCTCATCACGTGGTGACAGTATAGGAGCTTCAGCTTAATAAGCTTGCATATACCTAGAAAGTAGCCCTAAGGTATATCAAGCAAAATAAACTGTAAAAATAACTGTAATATCTGTCTAGGTAATTCTCTTGAAGTAAGTTAGACAATTTGTAGATAACCAGTTAACTTATAAATTATGACTTTTTATGAAAACTCTAAAACAATGAGGTTTAAAAATTTTAAGCTTTTATTGTAGAAAAAAAGATAGACAATCTCATATTCTTTTATCCCATGGTATATGTTTGAAGTTAAACTTACCATAAATATTCATGATCAAGGGACTTCCCTGGTGGTCCAGTGGTTGAGAATCCACCTGCCAATGCCGGGGGCATAGGTTCAGTCTCTGGTCCAGAAACTACGATCTTACATGCCATGGGGCAACTGAGCCCATGCTTTTAAGCCCTTCCTCTGCAACAGAAACCACAACAATGAGAAGCCTATGCACCAGTCCCTGCTCACCACAACTAGAGAAAGCCCGTGTGCTACAGTGAAGGCCCAGTGCAGCCCAAAATAAGTAAATAATTTCAAAAATAGTCATGGTCAGTTAGGTACTCCCTTGCCTTCAGTTGCACTACCTCCACCACCCAGATGCCTGACATCTACACAGTAGTATAGTAGTAATCTTTCTAAAAGAGTATTTTATCATGTCTCTTCATGCTTAACATCTTTAAATTAGTTTTCCATCACTTACATAAATAAAGGTGCCTCTTGATCAAACTGAAAGAGGAAAGTGAAGTGAAAAAGCTGGCTTAAAAAACTCAACATTCAAAAAATGAAGATCATGGCATCTGGTCCCATCACTTTATGGCAAATAGATAGGGAAATAATGGAAACAGTGACAGACTTTATTTTTGTGGGCTCCAAAATCACTACAGATGGTGACTGCAGCCATAAAATTAAAAGTCGCTTGTTCCTTGGAAGAAAGGCTATGACAGACGCAGACAGCATATTAAAAAGCAGAGACATTACTTTGCTGACAAAGGTCCGTCTAGTCAGAGCTATTGTTTTTCCAGTAGTTATGTTTGGATATGAGAGTTGAACTGTAAAAGAAAGCTGAGTGCCAAAGAATAGATGCTTTTGAACGGTGGTGTTGGAGAAGACTCTTGAGAGTCCCTTGGACTTCAAGGAGATCCAGCCAGTCCATCCTAAGGGAAATCAGTCCTGAATATTCATTGGAAGGACTGACGCTGATGCTGAAACTCTTAATACTTTGGCCACCTGATGCGAAGAACTGACTCATTGGAAAAGACCCTGATGCTGGGAAAGATTGAAGGTGGGAGGAGAAGGGGACAACAGAGGATGAGCTGGTTGGATGGCATCACCAACTTGACGGACATGAGTCTGAGCAAGCTTTGGGAGTTGGTGATGGACAGGGAAGCCTGGCATGCTGCAGTCCATGGGGTCATTAAGAGTTGGACACGACTGAGCAACTGAACTGAACTGAATGTGTGGATGTGAGAGTTGGACCATAAAGAAAGCTGAGTGCCAAAGAAGTGACGCTTTTGAACTGTGGTGTTGAAGATGACTCTTGAGAGTCCCTTGGACTGCAGGGAGATCAAATCAGTCAATCCTAAAGGAAATCATTTCTAAATATTCATTGAAGGACTGATGCTGAAGCTGAAGCTCCAATACTTTGGCTACCTGATGAAAAGAACTGACTCATTAGAAAAGACCCTGATGCTGGGAAAGATTGAAGACAGGAGGAGCAGGGACAACAGAGGATGAGATGGTTGGATAGCATCACCAACTAGATAGACATGAGTTTGAGCAAGCTCCAGGAACTGGTGATGGACAGGGAAGCCTGGCATGCTGCAGCCATGGGGTTGCAAAGAGTTGGACAGGATTGAGCAACTGAACTGATACAAAAGTATCACTGATACAGTTTCAGTTTACAATTGACTCTTGAATAACCCAGAAGTTAGGGGTCCCAAACCTCTAGGAGTCAAAAATCCTTGAGTAACTTTACAGTTCACACTCTGTATCAAAGGTTTCTAATCTATAGATTCAAGTAACTGCAGATGATGTAATACTGTAAGATGCATTTATTGAAAAAAAAAATCCACATATAAATGGACCTGTGTGTTTCAAACCCATGTTGTTCAAAGGTCAGCTGTACTTCTTGTAAGATCATAGTCACTTGCTTTCTAAGGTAAACAGAATTACAGTCTTAGTCCATCTGCAAGAGCGTTAATAGCTTAGGATTCTTGACTAGATATGTCTGGGAAGGGTCATAAGACTTGGGAATACTCTTCTTGATTGATATCTTTTGTTCGCTCTTTAAATCCCTTCTTTTTCCTTCTCTACTCTGCTCTATACCCTGGGATACTGACTTGCATGGATTACATTAGTGGCTCCTGTACCTTTTGGTTTCCAGGTTGAAGTGGGGGTTGGCAGTGGGCAGCGTCTTCAGGAAATTAGAGAGCAGGAGGGGAGACAAAGGTATTTATTTCCATATGGGTTGGCATATGCTGACTCTGTCTGTCAGTATAAATTCACCAGTGTTTTAAGACAATCCTTTCTTAAAGTATTCTCTTTTTTGGGTTCTTAGAGCCACACTTGGTTTTCTTGCCTAGAGTGACAATGCCTCTGCTGATACTCTGGGTTATTGAGGTGTCCCTTATATTTCTCTCCTTCTTCACTTCTGGAAATAGTCCTTGTGTAAATAAACTTTCCTCAGGTTATCCAAAGTAGAGTGTGCCATCTGTTTTTAGTTGGAATCCTGTTATATGATGCAAAACTTGTCAGTGTAGTTGCATCTTTCTTGCTACATCAGTAGGGCTTTCTGAACCCATGCTTTTCACATAGGAGTTAATTATTCATAACACACCCCCTCTTGATCCTGTCATTCATCGTTTTTCTCTGAGATGGTAGATCTCTTATGCTTTATCTAAAGGTTGTATTTCATGTCAATGGAAGTGATAGTTGTTTTTTAAAAAACTGTAATTTCCAGTATATTTCGTATAAATAAAACCCAGCAATATGTGATCTTTGTGTTTCGTCTCTTCCAAGTAGCATAATATTTTGAAGGTTCATCCACACTGTAAGTATGTATCATTTCTTTTGTTTTGGCACTATTCCATTGTATGTGTATTCCACAATTTGTGTATATATTCACTTATTGATGGTCATTTGGGCTATTCCTGCCTTTTGGCTATTGTGAACTGTGCTGTTTTAAGCATGCCTGTACATGTACTTATTTCAGTACTTTTCAGTTCTTTTGGATATATACTGAGGAGTGAAATCGTGAGGTCTTTTAATTCTACATTTAATCTTTTGAGGAACTACCAAATTGTTTTCTACAGCAGCTGAACCATTTTTCATTTGCACTAGCAGTGTATAAGGGTTTGGTTCTAATGACTAATTATCTGAGCATCTTTCATGTTGGCTGGCCATTTGTGTTTGTTTGTTTGTTTGTTTTTTGAGAGATGTCTATTCAAATCCTTGGCATATTTAAAATTTTTTTTTTTTTGCCATTTTGTATTGAGTAGTAAGAGTTATTTATATATTCTAGATGCTAGACTTTTATCAGATAGTTGATTTGCAGATATAATCCCCATTCTCTATGTTGTCTTTCCACTTTTTGATAATGTACTTTGATGCACAATGTTACAAAATTTTGATGAAGTCCAGTTTCTCTGCTGTTTTTTATTTTGTTGCTCATGCTTTTGATGCCACGTTCATTGCCAGGTTGGAGATCACAAAGGTTTCACCTTATATTCTCTTCTAAGTGTTGTATGGTTTTAGTGCATATATTTTGTGCTTATATTTAGTGTATATTTTTTAGTTTACTGATTTTTGAGTTAATTTTTATATTTGGTGTGAGTCCAACTTCATTCTTTTTTCCGTGTGGCTACCCAGTTGTCTCAGCATCATTTGTTTGAAGAGACTATTCTTTTCCCCATTTAATGGTGATACCACTCTTGTTGTAAATGAGTCAGTCATAGATGTATGGGTTTACTTCTGAACTCTCAATTCTGTTGCACTGAGCTATGTGTTCAGTAGCTTGTGTCTGACTCTTTGCAACCCCATGGACTGTAGCCTGCCAGACTCCTCTGTCCGTGGAATTTTCCTAGCAAGAGTACTGGCATGGGTTGCCATTCCTACTCCAGGGCATCTTCCTGACCCAAGGATGGAACCTGCATTTTCTGTGTCTCCTGCATTGGCAGGTAGATTCTTTACCACTGAGCTACCTGGAAAGCCTGGCATTGAACTGTATCTCCATCCTTATGCTAGGGTCGCACTGTTTTGATTACTATGGCTTTTATAGTAAGTTTTCAGATTGGAAACTGGCAGTCTTTCAACTTTGTTCTTTTTCAGTGTTGTCTTGGCTAATTAAGGCTTCTTTGCAATTCCATATGAACTTGAGGATCATATTTTTCCATTTATGCAAAAAAAATGCTGTTGTAATTTTAATAACGATGACATTGGGGGATGTCCCTGGTGGTCCAGAAGTTAAATTTCTGCACTTCTACTGCAGAGGGCACAGGTTGGATCCATGGTCAGGGAACTGAGATCCCAAATGCTGCATAATGAGGCCAAAAAAAATAAAAATTACATTGAATCTGTAAATTGCTTTGTGGAGTATTGATGTCTTACCAATATTAAATCTTTCAACTCATTAACATGGAATATTTTTCCACTTATAGGTCTTCTTGAATTTCTCTCAACAATGTCTGTAGTTTTCAAAGTACAAGTGTTTCATTTCCTTGGTCTTCACCTCTTTGGTTATTTTCAGATATTTTATGATTTTAGATGCTTTACAAATGGTATTATTTTGTTTTTTGAAACATTTGTTGCTAGTGTATAGAAACATAATTGGTTTATGTGTATTGATCTTGTAGCCTGCAGCTTCTCTGGATTTGTTAACTCCAGTGACCTTTTTGTGGATTCTTTGAGATTTTCTAAATATTGGATCATGTATTCTGTGAACAGAGATAGTTTTACTTGTTTCCATTTTTGATGCCTTTTATTTTGTTTTCTTGCTCAGTTTCTTTTGTTAGAACTTCCAGTACGATGTTGAACAGCAGTGGTGAAAGCAGGCATCCTTGTCTTTGTTCTTGATCTTAGCAGTAAAGTTTTCAGTCTTACACCATTGAGTATGATGTCTGCTGTCATTTTTTCATAAATGCCCTTACTTCCTTTTGAAGTAGTTTCCCTTCTAGTTCTCTGAATGTTTTTTATTATGAAACGGTATTAGCGTTTCAAATACTTTTTCTGTGTTAATTGAGACAATCATTTTTTCCCTTTTGTTCTATTAATGTGGTATATTATATTGATTTTCCTATGATGAACCACCCTTGTATTCCTGGGCTAAATCTCACTTAGTTATGGTTATATAATTATTTTAATATAGTGTTGAATTTGTTTTGCTAATATTTTGTTGAGGGTTTTTTATCTATATTGACAAGAGATATTGGATATAATTTTGGCTTTGATATTGGTAATACTGGCCTCATAGAATAAGTAGACTTTCCTTTGTTTTCTTTTGGTCAGGCTACATGTGGAATCTTAGTTCTCCAACCAGGGACTGAACTTGTACCCCTGCATTGGGAGTGCAGAGCCTTAACCACTGGACCACCAGGGAACTCCCTCATAGGATGAGTTAGAAAGTGTTTCTCCTTCTTCTGTGTATTAGCAGAATTTGGAAAGGATTGGTTTTAATTCTTCTTTAAATATTTGGTGTAATTCACCAGTGAAGTGATCAGTTTCTGGACTTTCACTTGTTGGGAGTTTTTGATTGCTGGTACAATTCTTACTTGTTAGAGGTCTGCAGAGATTTTCTATTTTTTATTGAATCAGTTTAGATAATTTGTGTTTCTAGAAATTGTCCATATATCTAGGTTATCTAATTTCTTGGTATATAGTTGTTCATGGTTATTTTATAGTTATTTTGCATCTTTTGTCTTTTTTTCTTGGTTAGTCTAGCTAAACATTTTTTAATTTTGCTAATCTTTTTGAAATACTAACTTTGGACTTCCTTGACTCTAATTTTTTGTTGTTGCTCTTTGGTTCATTTATATTTATACTAATCATTATCATTTCCTTTGACTAGTTTTGTATTTAGTTTGTTCTTTTTGTAATTTCTTAAAGTGTGATGTTAGATTGTTGTTGTTCAGTCACTGAATCATCTCCAACTCTATGCAACCCCATGGACTGCAGCATGCCAGCTTTCTTTGTCCTCCACTGGCTCCTGAAGTTTGCTAAAATTCTTGTCCATTGAGTCAGTGATGCTATCTAACTATCTCATCCTCTGCTACCCACTTCTTTTGCCTTCAGTCTTTTCCCTTGAGTCAGCTCTTGGCATCAGGTGGCCAAAGTATTGGAGCTTCAGCTTCAGAATTTGTGCTTCCAGTGAATATTCAGGGTTGATTTCTTTTAGGATTGACTGGTTTTATCTTGCTGTCCAAGGGACTTTTAAGAGTCTTTTCCAGCACCACAATTCAAAAGCATTGATTCTTTGGCGCTCAGCCTTCTTTTTAGTCCAACTTTCACGTCTATACATGACCACTGGAAAAATCATAGCTTTGACTATGTGGACCTTTGTCAGCAAAGTGATGTCTCTGCCTTTTACTACACTGCCTAGAAGCTTTGCTTCCAAGAAGCAGGTGTCTTTTAATTTCATGGCTGCAGTCATCATCTGCAGTGATTTTGGAGCCCAAGAAAATAAAATCTCTCTCTGCTTCCACATGTTCCCCTTTTATTTGCCATGAAGTGATGGAACCAGATGCCATGATCTTAGTTTTTTGAGCACTGAATTTTAAGCTAGCCTTTTCACTCTCTTCTTTCACTCTCATCAAGAGGCTCTTAAGTTCCCCTTTGATTTCTGCCATTAGAGTGATATCATCTGCACATCTGAGGTTGTTGATATTTTTCCTGGCAGTTTTGTTTCCAGCTTGTGAATCATCCAGCCCAGCATTTCTCATGATGTACTCTGTAGAAATGTTAAATAAGCAAGGTGACAGTATACAGCCTTGTTGTAGTCCTTTCCCAATTTTGAACCACTGAGTTGTTTCATGTAAGGTTCTAACTGTTGTTTCTTGACCTGCATACGTGTTTCTCAGGAGACAGGTAAGGTGGTCCGTTATTGCCATCTCTTTAAGAATTTTCCACAGTTGTGATCCACATAGTCAAAAGCTTTAGTGTAATCAATGCATCAGAAGTAGATGTTTTTCTACTTGCTTTCTTCCTTGCTTTCTCCATGATCCAATGATTGTTAGCAATCTAATCTCTTGTTCCTCTCTCTCTCTGAAACCCAACTTATACACCTGGAAGTTCTCAGTTCATGTACTCATGAAGCCTAGCTTGAAGGATTTTGAGTATTACCTTGCTAGCATGTGAAATGAGTGTAATTGTATGGTAGTCTGAACATTCTTTGGCATTGCCTTTCTTTGGGATTAGAATGAAAATTGACCTTTTTCCAGTCCTGTGGCTTAGTTTCCAAATTTGCTGATACGTTGAGTGCAGCACTTTAACAGCTCCATCTTTGAGAATTTATAGTAGCTCTGCTGGAATCCATCAGCTCCACTAGCTTTGTTCATAGCAAGAGCAAGTAAAAATGCCACAAAGCTTTCCTAGCATTTTAAGGTTGTTTTTTTGCCTGATTCAGCTATCTCATGGTTGCTGTAAACCTTTAACTATTTTCCAGAGTTCTGACAAAGTTGGTTCTGACAGTTCTACTTGTTTTTCCTTGTTTCTATGGAGGGATGGGAGCACAGAGCTGCCTCCATTATTTTGTAATATCCTGGCCCCTGATTTACTTTTATAATTTGTTTATGTCTCTTTGACCACCATTATGTAATAATAGTTTTATTTATGTTTCTTTTTTCTTCATCTGGTAGACAGAGGTGATAGTATCTGTTCCTTGAGGTAACTTCTCTGATTCTTGAGATGCTCTTTGTAAACTGAGGATACTCTCCTTTTCTCACCTCTTTCTCTCTCCCTAGGTTCTTAAGATCAAAGAAGAAATTAAACATGAAAGTATTTTTAAGTTAGTTTTGTTATATAATCTGTTGATGTGGAACTGTATCAATGCTTGTTTTCTTTTTGTAATTGAAATATGAGTCATCAAGAACCATTAAGTAGAAGTAAATTAGGCCAGGAACTCTGTAAAGCTATTCTCTGTCCCACATATTTTGTCAGCAGATAATTGTTACAGCAAAACATGCATATTTGTTGGATCACTGCAGACTAAAATGCCCTTGAGCCATGAAAGGGAAGGAAGAAAACTAGGAAAAAGTCATATTATTAAACTTTTTTCAATCTTTTGTAATCAAATTTCACTTTAAACATTGCCAGTTACCAGTGTTAAAGCCTAGACTGTTTAAAAATCTGTATTCTGTTCCTAGAGATTATTATTCTTAATTGCCTGTTTTTTTTTTTAATACTTGTATAAATTTACATTTTCCAGACACAAGACTCAAAGACAGTCTGTCAGCCATTTGAAAGTATTATCCTCTTAAAGGAAAACACAGTAGGAATGAGTATATGGGCTGGAGAGATATTTGTATAAAATCAACTTTGCTGTCTGATAATAGTATATTCAGTTCAGTTCAGTTCAGTTCAGTCGCTCAGTTGTGTCCGACTCTTTGCGACCCCATGAATCGCAGCACACCACGCCTCCCTGTCCATCACCAACTCCTGGAGTTCACTCAAACTCACGTCCACCGAGTCGGTGATGCCATCCAGCCATCTCATCCTCTGTCGTCCCCTTCTGCTCCTGCCCCCAAATCCCTCCCAGCATCAGTCTTTTCCAATGAGTAAGTTCTTCGCATCAGGTGGTGAAAGTATTGGAGTTTCAGCTTCAGCATCAGTCCTTCCAATGAATATTCGGGACTGATCTCCTTCAGAATGGACTAGTTGGATCTCCTTGTAGTCCAAGGGACTCTCAAGAGTCTTCTCCAACACCACAGTTTAAAAGCATCAATTCTTCGGCACTCAGCTTTCTTTATAATCCAATTCTGACTATACTGACTACTGGAAACATGACTACTGGAAAAACCATAGCTTTTACTAGACGGACCTTTATCAGAAAAGTAATGTCTCTGCTTTTTAATATGCTGTCTAGGTTCATCATAACTTTTCTTCCAAGGAGCAAGTGTCTTTTAATTTCATGGCTGCAGTCACCATCTGCAGTCATTTTGGAGACCAAGAAGATAAAGTCTATCACTGTTTCCATTGCTTCCCATCTATTTGCCATAAAATGATGGATCAGATGCCATGAACTTAGTTTTTTGAATGTTGAGTTTTAGGCCAGATTTTTCACTCTTCCCTTCACCTTCTTCAAGTGGCTCGTTAGTTCCTCTTCGCTTTCTGCCTTAAGGGTGGTATCATCTGCATATCTGAAGTTATTGATATTTCTCCTGGCAATCAGAGCTATTTGTAAGGCCTCCTCAGACAGCCATTTTGCCTTTTTGCATTTCTTTTTCTTGGGGATGATCTTGATCACTGCCTCCTATACAATGTCATGAACCTCCATCCATAGTTCTTCAGGCACTCTGTCTATCAGATCTAATCCCTTGAATCTGTTTGTCACTTGCACTGTATAATTGTTAAAGATTTGATTTAGGTCATATCTGAATGGTTTAGTGGTTTTCCCTACTTTCTTCAATTTAAGACTGAATTTGGCAATAAGGAGTTCATGATCTTAGCTACAGTCAGCTCCTGGTCTTGGTTTTGCTGACTGTATAGAGCTTCTCCATCTTTGGCTACAAAGAATATGATCAGTCTGATTTCGGTATTGATCATCTGGTGATGTCCATGTGTACAGTCTTCTCTTTTGTTGTTGGAAGAGGGTGTTTGCTATGACCAATGTGTTTTTTTGGAAAAACTCTATTAGACTTTGCCCTACTTCATTCTGTATTACAAGGCCAAATTTGCCTGTTACTCCAGGTATTTCTTGACTTCCTACTTTGCATTCCAGTCCCCTATAATGAAAAGGACATCTCTTTTGGGTGTTAGTTCTAGAAGATCTTGTAGGTCTTCATAGAACCATTCAACTTCAGCTTCTTCAGCATTACTGGTTGGGGCATAGACTTGAATTACTGTGGTATTGAACGATTTGCCTTGGAAATGAACAGAGATCATTCTGTCATTTTTGAGATTGCATCCAAGTACTGCATTTCGGACTCTTTTGTTGACTATGATGGCTACTCCATTTCTTCTAAGGGATTCTTGCCCACGATAGTACATATAATAGTCATCTGAGTTAAATTCACCCATTCCAGTCCATTTTAGTTCAGTGATTCCTGAAATATTGATGTTCACTCTTGTCATCTCCTGTTTGACCACTTCCAATTTGCCTTGATTCATGGACCTTACATTCCAGGTTCCTATGCAGTATTGCTTTTTACAGCATAGGACTTTACTTCATCACTGGTCACATCCACAATTGGGTGTTGTTTTTGCTTTGGCTCCGTCTCTTCATTCTTTCTGGAGTTATTTCTCCACTGAACTCCAGTAGCATATTGGGCACCTACCGACCTGGGGAGTTCATCTTTTAGTGTCCTAACTTTTTACCTTTTCATGCTGTTCATGGGGTTCTCAAGGCAAGAATACTGAAGTGGTTTGCCATTCCCTTCTCCAGTGGAGCACGTTTTGTCAGAACTCTCCTCCATGGCCCCTCTGTCATGGGTGGTCCTGTACGGCATGGCTCATGGTTTCATTGAGTTAGGCAAGGTTGTGGTCCATGTGATCAGATTAGTTAGTTTTCTGTGATTGTGGTTTTCATTCTGTCAGCCCTCTGATGGAGAAGGCTAAGAGGCTTATGGAAGCTTCCTGATGGGAGTCGGGTCAGTCTCTTGTGGGGTCACTGCTCTTTTCTCTTGCGTCCTGGTACACACAAGGTTTGTGCCCTCCAAGAGTCTGTTTCCACAGTCCTGTGTAAGTTCTGGTGGCTCTGTGGTGGTGTTAATGGCGACCTCATCCAAGAGGGCTTATGCCATACCCAGGTCTACTGCATCCAGAGTTCCTGCCCCTGCAGCAGTGCACTGCTGACTCATATCTCCTCAGGAGATAATCAAACACTGTTCTGTCTCAGTCTCTGTGGGGTCTCTGGGTCCTGGTGCAAACAAGGTATGTTTGAGCCCTCTGAGCATCTCTGACGGGTGTGGGGTTTGGTAAACGCAGTTTCGCCCCTTCTACAGTCTTGCTGGGGCTTCTCCTTTGCCCTTGGATGTTGGGTATCTCCTCAGAGTTGCTCCAGTGGCTCCAGCACTGCGCAGCCACTGCTCCAGTGCTGCACATAATGTACTATTATGATTCTGCAATGTTAAAACATCCTTATCACATAATTACTTAAGTACTTATAATGTTTGACATTTTATGGTCTTGATTGTTTTTTATAAAATGTTATTTTATGTAGAAATAGAGTTATTTAATAGATATTCTTAACCATATTCAGTGTTTGAATATCTCTAATGAATGTTAGGTGATTTCTGTCCTTTGCAGGACTTCCCTCTCTTATGCCATATAGTTAGTTAAATATTTGAGTTTCATTTCTATTTACTTGTAACACATTGACAGACATTTGTGTGCTCCATTACATGTGAAATATTGATTTGAGCATGCTGTGCTATTTTTAAAATATTAAATGTGAGAGCTTTAGTTTCCTGTTTTGGTAATATCTAAAACATTTGCCCAAATTAGCCAACATATGACCGTTTTTTAAAATTTGCAGAGTATGTTGATTTTTACTAGCATAAAAACTGATTTTCTCCTGATTCCTTAAGAATTGCAAAATCTCCTAAGAATTACAAAAGTACAAATTGTCTAAGTTCTGGTAAAGCCAGGCACTTCAGTTTTGGTTTCTAGCACTAATAATTTTTTATGAGGAATTATCTCATTTTCTGACTTGTGCTGAGAACCATTTTATTGTCTTAACTATTCATAGGAAAAAATAAATAATGGGAACTCAAAGAGTTTTCACACAAACATAGCTATTGAGTGTTAAGGCTTTCTTCACTGTGAGAGACTAAATCTTTAGAAAATTTTTACTGTAAATACAATTATAACAGTTTCCCAAAGCCAATAAAATAAGTATTTGGTCACCTAATGAAAAATTCAGTCACTGCAATTAAGGAGCTAATGTGAAGATATGAATCAGAGTTTTAAAGCTACTAAGTACCACTTAATAGCATCCTTTAGGCTCAAGTGCTTTCACCGTCAGGTCTCAGCAGTATACTTTCTTGTTCAAGGTAAACTTCTTTAGAAATAAGGGGATTTCCAAAACAATAGCCACCTATGTTCAGAAATGTTTTCTGAGACATAGGTGCACTTCCATGTTTTAAAAAAATCAATTTTTTGAATCTATAATGTATCATGAAAAACATTATTATGTAAGAAAAGAATCAGGTACTTTGACTTTTGTTTACAGCTGTTTGCCAGGAAAAAGACGATCTTTTTTTTTTTTGATATATAGTTGACTTATATATGTTTCAAGTGAACAACATAGTGATTCGATATTTTTATAGATTGTACTGCATAGAAAGTTATAAAACATTGGCTATATTCCCTGTGTTGTGTATTACATTCTTGTAATCTTCCTCCAGGGAATCTTCCCGATGCAGGGATGGAACATGCGTCTCCTGCATTGGCAGGTGGATTCTTTATTGCTAAGCCAGCAGGAAAGCCCTGACGTTGTCCTGGTTGTCTCTTAAATTGTCCACATTATGTATTCTTTTTTATGTTCCACTTCTGTGATTTTCACTACTTTTTCCTTCACTTCAGTAATCCATTCCTCTTTATCATTTAATCATACTGTTGATTCCTTCCAGTGTGTGGGTGTGTTTTTCTTATAGTTACTGTATTCTCCAGCTGTTTGATTCTTCTTTATATTTTCTAGTTCTTTATTAGACTTCTCATTGTTCTCATCCATTTTTCTCCTCAGTTTATGGAGCATCTTTATGATCAGTACCCTGAACTCTTGGATAGATTGCTTTCTTTCACTCTGCATAATTCTTCTGAGGTTTTATCTTGTTTCTTCTTTTGGAACATAATCTTCTGTTGTCTCATTGTGTCTAATTCTGTTTTTATTTATATGTACTAGGTAGGTTGGTTACATTTCCTGATCTTGGAGAAGTGGTCTTACTAGGAAATGTCCCGTGAGGCTCAGCAGCACACTCCTCTCCGGTTACCAGAGTCATAGGCTATCGGGCTTCTCCCGTACTGGGGTATACAGGCTCTTCTGTTGAGGAGGCTTGACTACTGTGGGTGTACTGGTAGATAATACTATCCCCCTTGCCTGTTGGATGCCAGGCCCTGCCTTGTGTACAGGCTGCTAGTTGCTGGTGGGTGTGCCATTTCCTAGCACAGCTGGTTGTGCTGCCTTGGGGGCACTAGGGAATTGCTAGCCCACTGATGGGCATGGCCCAGTCCTCAGGTGCCTGTCTGCAGGGCCCAGGGAGGTCCTACAGCCTGTGCCCATCTGCTGCTGGGAAGAGTTGTATCTTGGCATGGTTGGCTTGCTTTATTTGTTAATGAGCAGTGAGATAAAATGATTTCTAATGTTCCCTTCCAGTTTTAGGATTCTGTGTTACTACCCTTACTGGACTGCCTATGCCATGTTTACCCACTATTCCTCTCATTTATTTTACAAAACATTTAAAATTTATTTTCAATAACCACATGTAGAATTAATTTTAAGTGTATCTTTAAAAGATGGGGTTGAATTCCCTTGGTATTTATTTTATATCATTTCAAATAAAATCATTTTCAGTTCCACAAAACATTAGGTTTTATAAATGGAGGCCAATCAGGAACAAAATATATCATGAATGGGGGCTTCTCTGGTGGATCAGCAGTTAAGAATCTGCCTGCAATGCAGGAGATGCGGGTTGGATCTCTGGGTCAGGAAGATCCCCTGGAGGAGGAAATGGCAACCCACTCTGGTATTTTTGCTTGGGAAATCCTATGGACAGAGGAGCCTGATGAGGTAGCAAAAAAGTCAAACATGACTTAGTGATTAAATAACAATAGCAACAAATATCGTGAATGATCTTAGTTTGTATTTTACTTCTTTTTTACTTTTGCTGACTCATTATGGCAGGTCTACCTCAAAGCATGATCTAGAGATAAAGAGTATTATCTGGCTTGTTTTATGAACTCTGGAATGACAGATAAAAATAATTTTTCTACCAAAAGGTAGAATTCAGGAAAAAAATAGGGCTTCTTTCTTTCTTTAATCTTTTAAAGTAATAAAATAAGAAATCTTAAGTGTTTAATTATAAAGAAGTTTTATAGTTTATTAAAGCCGGTTTTGCAAAATTAAACTTTAAAAACTTATGATTTTCCAAATAAGTCATATGTAACTGATTAAAACATGTTTTTATTTAAAATATTATACCAGCATGTGCAAAGGCATAACGCATTGCTAAAAAATGTAGTCTGGAAGCAAATCAGAATACTGAAAATAAGGCTATAATTTTTTAAATAAGAGGAAAGTATTTTCTTTACACATGAAGTTTTTGGTCCAAATGGTATTAACCCACTGACTGACTAATCTATTGAGGCATTCTATTCCAGAAAAACTTCAGTTTTGGTAAAAATTGATTGCATTAGCGCATTACTTAAGATAATGGGCATAGATTATTTTTTTCCCAAAGTGATGCTGTGGTTTTGCTTTGGAAGAGAGTGCAAGTTTTCTGTACTTAAGTATTAAAAATGCTTCTTAAAAACTTGAAATTGTTATGCATTAAACCAGAACTCTTGGAGTTTTATTCAGATTTTACTGCTTATAGTCACTGGTCCCTTGAGTAGATATTTTATGAACCTGTTTTTACTTGCTGGAAAATAGAATTTTCCATATTTAAGAAAAGCATCAGTTATTTTATCCACTTGACTTTGTCTTTTCTTGTTATTGTTTGCTTTAGAGATTTATCGAAGTTGTCAACATGATTCAGATTCCAGTGTATGAAATAGAACTTTTGAGAAGGTGCTTTGAAAGGAAAAATAAATATCTTACAAAATATCTAGCTTTGGGTGTGTCTACTTCTGTTTAAATTTCTTGTTTTCCTTTGCATTTATAGCTTTGCCCCATTATACATACTCAAAGTATGTATCTTTGAGTATAAAACTGGTTAACACTTTGAGAGTTCAGCATATGATACAGAGGATAATAAAATCTCAAAGCAATTTTCAAATATGCCTATTTATGAAAATATGAATATTTTAATTTTAAATAATGTCTTTTTTTAAAAACAATTTTTAAAATTTATTTATTTTTGGCTGTGCTGGGTCATTGTTTCTGCTCCTACTTTTCTCTAGTTGTGGCGAGCGGGGGCTGCTCTAGCTGGATTGTTCTCATTGCGTTTTGGCTTCTCATTGTTCTCATTGTGTTTTGGCTTCTCTTGTGGAGCCACCGACTCGAGGGCGCAGGCTTCAGTAGCTGCTGTATGTGGGCTCAGTAGCTGCAGTTCCTGGCTTCTAGAACACAGGCTCAATAGTTTTGGAGCAAGCATTTGGAGTCTTCCTCAATCAGGGATTGAACCTGTGTCTCCTGTTTTGGCAGGCAGATTCTTTACCACTGAGCCACCAGGGAAGCCCGAAATAATGTCATTTTACACTCTACATTATGCCCATCTTTGTCATTATTGTGGACATCTTCTGATTTCCAGGAAACCGTTCTGTCTTCCTCTGTCAGTGATGTACACAGCCTGTCTTCCATTTAATCTTCTGTCATCTTCCTCCAAAGCTTCAAAATTTGTGGTGATAACTCTTTTCATGTCCTGTATATTTTTACTTGACACCTATTTTCATGACCATTCTTTAGATCCTTAAATAACAAGAATGGTGATTTTGTTTCAAAAGTTTTTTACCCTCTACTTACAAGTTCAGATGATTTTTTTTTAAACGATGGTTGTTTAGTGAATAGATTTTTATCTTGCTATCAAGAAACTTATCTCAAAGAGAATATGTAATGTGTATAAAGAGCCATGATACTTACAAGAGAGGCACCTCCTACAGCTCAACTCCAGAAAAATAAATGACCCAATCAAAAAATGGGCCAAAGATCTAAATAGACATTTCTCCAAAGAAGACATACAGATGGCTAACAAACACGTGAAAAGATGCTCAACATCACTCATTATCAGAGAAATGCAAATCAAAACCACTATGAGATACCATTTCACACCAGTCAGAATGGCTGCGATCCAAAAGTCTACAAATAATAAATGCTGGAGAGGGTGTGGAGAAAAGGGAACCCTCTTATACTGTTGGTGGGAATGCAAACTAGTACAGCCACTATGGAGAACAGTGTGGAGATTCCTTAAAAAACTGGAAATAGAACTGCCTTATGATCCAGCAATCCCACTGCTGGGCATACACACTGAGGAAACCAGAAGGGAAAGAGACACGTGTACCCTAATGTTCATCGCAGCACTGTTTATAATAGCCAGGACATGGAAGCAACCTAGATGTCCATCAGCAGATGAATGGATAAGAAAGCTGGGGTACATATACACAATGGAGTATTACTCAGCCATTAAAAAGAATACATTTGAATCAGTTCTAATGAGGTGGATGAAACTGGAGCCTATTATACAGAGTGAAGTAAGCCAGAAGGAAAAACACCAATACAGTATACTAACGCATATATATGGAATTTAGAAAGATGGTAACGATAACCCTGTATACGAGACAGCAAAAGAGACACTGATGTATAGAACAGTCTTATGGACTCTATGGGAGAGGGAGAGGGTGGGAAGATTTGGGAGAATGGCATTGAAACATGTGAAATGTCATGTATGAAACGAGATGCC
>NW_011494826.1:1989047-1993302 GCF_000754665.1 Bison bison bison | reverse complement strand
AGAAGGAATAAAATAAGACTTGAAGGGACTATCTTTATGGTTTGCTTCAAGATTTCATACAAGTTGAGAATTTAGAATTTTTCATTTTCCATTCATAGTGGCAAATAAAAGGAAATTGATAGAGGAAGATGTTTCCAAGTTATTAGATGAATCAGAGGATAAATGGAAAGAGGCAGGTAGCAGCACTCTTAGACTCTGTTAATGATGGCAAAATTGGTCAGGTTATGAGCTTTCAGAGGAATATATTGTAGATGAATCTTCTCAAAACTCAATAATCGATAAATGACCTACATATTCTTAAGGACACAAAAGAAATGTGGTATTTTCATCTAGTTAGTCATTTGACAGGAAAAATGTCACTATGCAATGTTTTGTGACAAGAACTTGGACCATCTTGTTTTGCCAAAATGATGTATGATGATACGCTTTAATATTTTTTATTGTTTGTGTGTCAGTGTTTGAGTTGAGGTTTACTATGTTAAAATTCTTGTGAACACTTCAAATAAAGTTTTTTTTCTTATTAAAAAAAAACAAAAAAAAATAAATTAATTTCATATCAAAAAAAAAAAAAAAAAGAGAGGCAGAGATAAAGTGCTGTGCAAATTCAGAGTAGGAGGAAGTAATTCTGCCTGATCAATTTAGAGGAGGTTACATCTAAAAATGTTGTTAAATAATTTAAACATAGAGAAGTAAAGAGAATAAATACATATAATTCTGCTACCCAGAATTAACAGGTATTATTTTTCAGAAGTCTAAAGGTAATATCTCTCTCCCTTTTGAACAGAGGAAAGGCCTTTTAGAATGCTTTAATCTTAGACTCCCCCTTCTATTATCCTTTATTTTTTTGTTATCATTTTGTGGTGGCAGTGGTAGTGTTTTTTGCTCTTTATCCCTCATATCATGCTCTTCCCAATTTTCATCTTGAGAAATATCTTCCCAATTTTTGTCCTTCCCAAAAATTGCTCCTCCCAATTTTCACCTTGCTATCTTCTTTAGTGCTTCTTTCATATTTTCCATCTTTTTAAGCTCTGCTAAATTCTTTGTGTTTTCCACATGTGTGGAATTCCAGTTTACTCATTTTCTGTCTGTCTGTGGATAATCAGCCGCTTAATCTGTGCATTGATGCTTTTGTTCCAAATATTGCTGATGGAGTTTTTTAAAAAGAGAATGTATGTTCCTTTTATGTTTTTCTTGTCTTAAGGCATTATTTCTTTCTTCATCTCTTTTGACATGAAATATGCTTCCTTTAATGTTTCTTTCAGTTTCTCTTAACCACATGTTTGAGTGTTAGTCTTGCCATTGGTTGTTTGTGTCTTCTGACTTTTTATAAATGAGCTTCATTTTTTTCTTCTTTTTAACTATGAACTCTTTTTAGTGGGAGTTGCTTTCCTGTGAGCCTTGGATTGTGGAAGCATGATGATGTAGAGATTCACATTTGCTTCTGCCAAGGTCCTATTGGGTTTACTGAATCTGGACCAATTACTGTTCTTAATTTCCTGGGGGTAAAGTAGGCTTGGGTATTATGATTTCTCATGTATGAATTCGGAGAAGGCAGTGGCACCCCACTCCAGTACTCTTGCCTGAAAATCCCATGGATGGAGGAGCCTTGTAGGCTGCAGTCCATGGGGTCTCTAAGAGTCGGACACGACTGAGCGACTTCACTTTCACTTTTCACTTTCATGCATTGGAGAAGGAAATGGCAACGCACTCTAGTGTTCTTGCCTGGAGAATCCCAGGGATGGAGGAGCTTGGTGGGCTGCCGTCTATGGAGTCGCACAGAGTCAGACACGACAAGTGGCTTAGCAGCAGTAGCAGCATGTATGAATTATTTTTGGCCAATGCCCCTAACAACTGTCCCAGGCTAATAAGCAGAATTTCCCAAAAAGTTGTTTTACAGATGGGATGGACAGCATTTTGTGCATTCAGTTTATATGGAGGGAGCCAAGCCAAGTTCCAGCTTCCTACAGTCTGTCATCTGTTCCTGGGTAGATGTCAAATCACTGGGACCCGGCACTTTCCTGAACTTCAGCTGCTGCTCATGTTCTGACTTTGTGTTCCACTGTAATATCTGGCACTTGAGCATTTTCTTCCTTTTAAACTTAGTTGTTTATTTTATTTTCATTTGTTGTAGTATATATTCTATGTGTACATATTTCTTTGTTGCATAGGGAAGCTTCTCATGTTTCTGTTCAGAATTGAGGGATTGATATTTGAACCATGGCTTTGGAAGACAGGCAGTGGGGAGGTCATCCCAAAATAATGAAACAGCCTAAACAAAGGTATGGTGTGAGGAGACCATACTGGAAATAGGGAGCTCAGTTAAGAGACTTTTAGCAGTAGTCCATGAAAGAGATACTAAGGAGCTGAAATAAGATAATCACAGTGGCAATGAAGATTATGTGAGAGGTAAACAGATGTTTGTAGAGAGATACTGTGATACAGATTTCTTATTTGTATGGGGGAGAAAGAGGATCCAAAATGACATTAGGACTACACTGAAACTGTTAAGAGGAGTAAGAGACACAGAGGGGTAGGTTTGTAAAGGAAGATGAGTTCAATTATGAAAATATTAAATTTATAGTGTGAGACACAAACACAAGGGCAAAAGGGCAAAGGATAGAACCATAGGGTTTAGTATTTAGAACAGAGGTGGTGAATGAAGCCAAATGTTTCAGAGATGGAATCCAGAATAGAAGAAGAGAAAGTCAGTCAAAAAGGAAACTAGTAAATTAGGAAGCAGGTTGAAGGAGAGAAATTTGGGGAATCAAGTGTCAAAGCAGTTAGAAGTGTGGTCCAAATTACAGGTATTGTTATGGAAACCGAGGCTAAGAGCATTTCACAGCTGGAGGCTGTCTCCAGATGTAGAGAGAGTGGAGGAAGATGTTGAGGAGGGCAAGGACAGAGAAAGGGTCAGTTCATAGGAGTGGGATATGAAGAATAAGAGGAGGAAAAGGTAGTGAGGGTGGAAATAATATAGCAATTTAACTTTTGAAATAAAATATTCTAGGGTGCGAATAGGATTTATGAAATATAGATCTGCACATATGTTTGTGAATATATAAGTGTATTATATATATTATATATGTATGTATGTAAAATTTTCTTATTTGTCTTTTAACATGTAGGTATTAGCCTCATTGGGTAACTCTATTGAGTGAGTGAAGTCGCTCAGTCGTGTCTGACTCTTTGCGACCCCATTGGACTGTAGCCCACCAAGTTCTTCTGTCCATGGGATTCTCCAGGCAAGAATACTGGAGTGGGTTGCCATTTCCTTCTCCAGGGGATCTTCCCGACCCAAGGACTGAACCCAGGTCCTAACCACTGGACCACCAGGGAAGGTCCCCTAATTTGTCTAATTTAAAAAATCAAAACCAAAAACCTCCACTTGGAGCTTCATAATTGGGGTATAGTAAAAAGGGGAAGAGAGAGGCACTATTGTTATTTTTGGAGTAGATATGAGAGCAGATGAAGGTTTCTGTTGGAAAGAAGTACATGTTGATTAGTGGAAGGTAAAGACTTTGGAAATTTGGGCTGTGAAAAGCCTATTCCTTATGAAAGCTTACTTTGTATTAATAGTGTCAAAGAATATGTAGGTTGACATGGACCCTGTACTTTATCAAATGTCTTTTCTGTGCTGTATGCTTTACATATGTATTTTTTTAATTTAACCTTCTAAAAAATAGTATGAGGTATTATTGTCTCCCTTTTATAGGGGGAAAAAAAAAGATGAGGTTTGAAAAATAAAAGAACTTTCCAAATCATGATATTAGTAATTGTCCAAGGAGGGATGCAAACCCAAATGCATGTGTTTCTAAACTCTTTGTCCTTTCTACTAAACCTTGATATCTTTATATATTTATCTGGTACAGGGACAAAGAGGAAAATGGTACAGGGAAGAAGACTGACATGATTTTATATTTAATTTAGAGTCTGTAGTCAGCAGAAAACCACAGCAATGGGAAGAGTTTTCCTTTTGCAAACTTAGGAGGGTACTTAATGAGGAAAGGAATTGAATTTGGTTTCTCCATCTAGGCTGTTAGCCTTAGTACCATCCCAGTATGTTTCATCAGTTCAGTTCAGTTCAGTCACTCAGTCGTGTCTGACTCTTTGTGACCCCATGAATCACAGCACGCCAGGCCTCCCTGTCCATTACCATCTCCTGGAGTTCACTCAAACTCACATCCATCGAGTCAGTGATGCCATCCAGCTATCTCATCCTCTGTCGTCCCCTTTTCCTCCTGCCCCCAATCCCTCC
>NW_011494826.1:1988375-1988947 GCF_000754665.1 Bison bison bison | reverse complement strand
TCTCACATCCATACATGACCACTGGAAAAACCATAGCCTTGACTAGACGGACCTTTGTTGGCAAAGTAATGTCTCTGCTTTTGAACATACTACCTAGTTTGGTCATAACTTTCCTCCCAAGAAGTAAGCGTCTTTTAATTTCATGGCTGCAGTCACCATCTGCAGTGATTTTGGAGCCCCAAAAATAAAGTCTGACACTGTTTCCACTGTTCCCCATCTATTTCCCATGAAGTGATGGGACCGGATGCCATGATCTTCATTTTCTGAATGTTGAGCTTTAAGCCAACTTTTTCACTCTCCACTTTCACTTTCATCAAGAGGCTTTTGAGTTCCTCTTCACTTTCTGCCATAAGGGTGTGTCATCTGCATATCTGAGGTGATTGATATTTCTCCCTGCAATCTTGATTCCAGCTTGTGCTTCTTCCAGCCCAGCGTTTCTCATGATGTACTCTGCATAGAAGTTAAATAAGCAGGGTGACAATATACAGCCTTGACGTACTCCTTTTCCTATTTGGAACCAGTCTGTTGTTCATGTCCACTTCTAACTGTTGCTTCCTGACCTGCATACAGTA
>NW_011494826.1:1980111-1988275 GCF_000754665.1 Bison bison bison | reverse complement strand
TGTCTCTGCTTTTGAATATGCTATCTAGGTTGGTCGTAACTTTTCTTCCAAGGAGTAAGTGTCTTTTAAATTCATGGCTGCAGTCACCATCTGCAGTGATTTTGGGGCCCAAAAAGGTAAAGTCTGACACTGTTTCCACTGTTTCCCCATCTATTTCCCAAGAAGTGATGGGACTGGATGCCATGATCTTTGTTTTCTGAATGTTGAGCTTTAAGACAACTTTTTCACTCTCCTCTTTCACTTTCATCAAGAGGCTTTTTAGTTCCTCTTCACTTTCTGCCATAAGGCAGTGTCATCTGCATATCTGAGGTTATTGATATTTCTCCTGGCAATCTTGATTCCAGCTTGTGCTTCTTCCAGTCCAGCGTTTCTCATGATGTACTCTGCATAGAAGTTAAATAAGCAGGGTGACAATATACAGCCTTGACGTACTCCTTTTCCTATTTGGAACCAGTCTGTTGTTCATGTCCACTTCTAACTGTTGCTTCCTGACCTGCATACAGATTTCTCAAGAGGCAGGTCAGGTGGTCTGGTATTCCCATCTCTTTCAGAATTTTCCACAGTTTATTGTAATCCACACAGTCAAAGGCTTTGGCATAGTCAATAAAGCAGAAATAGATGTTTTTCTGGAACTCTCTTGCTTTTTCCGTGGTCCAGAGGATGTTGGCAATTTGATCTCTGTTTTTGATCTGCCTTTTCTAAAATCAGCTTGAACATCTGGAAGTTCATGGTTCACATATTGCTGAAGCCTGGCTTGGAGAATTTTGAGCATTACTTTACTAGCATGTGAGATGAGTGTAATTGTGCGGTAGTTTGAGCATTCTTTGGCATTGCCTTTCTTTGGGATTGGAATGAAAACTGACCTTTTCCAGTGCTGTGGCCACTGCTGAGTTTTCCAAATTTGCTGGCATATTGAGTGCAGCAGTTTCACAGCATCATCTTTCAGGATTTGAAATAGCTCAACTGAAATTCCATCACCTCCACTAGCTTTGTTTGTAGTGATGCTTTCTAAGGCCTACTTGACTTCACATTTATACTAATAAAGAAATAGAAATTTGGTGCATTATTGTGGGGAAAAATTCCAGATTGTCAGGGCTTTGGCTGAAGTCTCATTGACCACTTAACTGATTTCATCCATCACTTTGTTTCTGCTGCTTTAGTAGATCAGCTTTTTAACCAGTGATCAATCCTTAGCCCTGCTATTTATATATGTAATCTTCAAATAGTTTTTCCAGATAAATCTGATTACTTTCTTATCTTAAATTAATGTATTGACTTTGCATGGAAACCAGGAGGGAGTCCACTAAAACAGTGGAAAGAATAATACGAATGTAGCATGTTTTGGTATTATATATACTTTAAGACAGATGATTATCATTAACATGAATTATTACAAATGGAATCAAAGTAGCTATAATTAATAATTATTGGTGAAATCAAGGTCAACTAGAGATGGTTTAGTGTCTCCAGGCAGATTGTTGACTGGATTAATGGCAGCTGTGGTTGTGACTATATTTTGCACCACTCTTGTTCAAATGAAATATTTCATAGAAAATATATACTATATATACATTACAAAGAGTAATAATAAAACTGTTGCTGAATTATTTCCATTCTCATTGCTTCTCTCCCCTCTGCTCCTTCAAGTCTTGTGTTTTGAATTCTACTTATTAACTTATGAAATGGAGCATAATCAGTGCTGTTCAAATTACCTGTGTGCATTTCTCTTACTCCCACTGTGGTTCCACCTAACATCAGAGATTCAGTCACCCTGAATATGACGATTATCATTTTAACAATTGTCCATTCTCCTATCAGTATTCACTTGGGCTATTCCTATTGTTCTTTTGCTGTAAGACACACTACTGCTATAAGTACTATGAGTAGGCCCCTTGGAGCTCCTAGATGGAGAAATGTCATAGGTTTTCTGCCTTTGCTATTATTATCTCCTTAAAATTACAAGAAGGGAGAGGCACGAGTAGCAGGTTCTAACTCTTTTCCAAGTGACTTATGTGTCTCTTGCATCTGTCTTCTTTGTAAGTCTAAGGGAAGAGATTGTATGGGGTATACTTAGACACACGCAGAAGTAATGGTAAGCCAGATATCTGGGTGCCCTGTGGCTCATTCGACATAATTTTATGTTGACATGTACAATTAACTGCCACAGCTGCTTTCGTCACAGTTATACCCTGCAGTCCTCTAGGCCTTTGCCCCAGTCCTTTCCCTTCTCATTCTGTCTCCTCACCTTAAATATTAAGTATTCACTCTTATGGTTTCAGATACCATCTACATACCCCCAAATTATGTTCATTCCATAATTTTATTCTTAGTACTTGGCCCATATATCCAGCTACTGCTCTGTATCTCAGCTCATGTATTTCTTATATATAATCACTTCAGACTCAAGTCCAAAATTAAACTCACAGTTTTTCCCTTCTGTCTTGTCCCGCTGCAGTTTGCTTCTCTTCCAGTTTTCCATTATCTCTCTGAGGGCATCTTTCTTTTTCTACATGACTAGAGAGCTGGAAGTTGACTAGACAGTTGGAAGTCCTTCCCTTCCCTTTCCATTCTCCCATATTCAGTTGATGTTTAAATATCTCTTGAACTAGTGCGTGCTGCACACTCAGTCACTCAGTTGTGTTTGACTCTTTGCGGACCCCCTCCCCTCCGCCAACCCCAGACTATAGCCTGCCAGGCTTCTCTGTCCATGGAATTTTCCAGGCAAGAATACTGGAGCGGGTTGCCATTTCCTCCTCCAGGGCATCTTCCTGACCCAGGGATCGAACTCCAGTCTCCTGCGTCTCCTGCATTGGCAGCGTATTCTTTACCACAGAGCCCGCAGGGAAACCCCTTGAACTAGTACTTTCCTTTATTTCCACTGCCACCACTCTAATCCAGGCACCGCTTCTCAAGCCTGGAATAGAGAAGCATTCTCATAAGGAGTATCTCTACAATCAACTTCTGCTTCTCTAATCCACTGTGCTGCCAAACTAGCCTATTTAGATTACCAGCTTCCTAACAACTTTTCAGTGGCTTCCCATTGTTCTTTGAATAAAATTCACAGTTCTTAACATTTCCATAAGGCCTTGTTTTGGGTATTTTCTGCCTACATGTCTCACCTCATCCTGAGCTGTAGTGACCTTTTCCTTGTATTCTCAATATGTGCCGTGGCTCCTTACTGCTTCACCTAAATTCTTCCCTCTGCTGGATTATTTCTCTACTCCTTTTGCCTTGCTTACTGACTCTTACTCATCCTTTGGATCTAAGCTTAACTCTAATTTCATTTTCTAAACTTGTTCATGTTGGTTTCCCTTTTTGTCCACACCCATAGAGCCATGTCTTTCTTTTTCATGATATTTAACATCTTTTTTCCTACTGAATTACGTTTCATGAGAGCATGGAGTCTTTGCTGTCTGTTTTATTCTCAGAGTTGCTTCAAAACCTGGCAAATAGTACATACTGAGTAATTTTTTTGTTTGTTTTTTTAAGAATGAATGAGCTGCATACATGTGAAATTTTCCCTTTTTTACATGCCCCACACTTGGAGAAAAATTACTGTTTCTTGTTTTATAAAGATGTGATAAAACTTCCAGCACACATCTGTTACTAGCATGAAAATCATAGTAAAACATTATATTAGACAAACTAGAATGAGCTATATCTTTTGTGTTTTCAAGTAGTTCGCATGCAAATCAAGGAAATACTGCTTTCACTATGTAGCTATATTAACTTTCAGTAATAGCTACCTTGACTTAAAATAACTAGGGTGTTCTTTCAGTTCAGTTCAGTTCAGTTGCTCAGTTGTGTCCAACTCTTTGCGACCCCATGGACTGCAGCACACCTGTCTTCCCTCTCCATCACCAACTCTCGGAGCTTGCTCAAACTCATGTACATTGAGTTGGTGATGCCATCCAACCATCTCATCCTCTGTCGTCCCCTTTTCCTCCTGCCTAAATCTTTCCCAGCTTCAGGCTTTCCCAATAAGTCAGTTCTTTTGCATCAGGTGCCCAAAGTATTGGAGCTTTAGCTTTAGCATCAGTCTTTCCAATGAATATTCAGGACTTATTTCCTTTGGTTTGATCTCCTTGCAGTCCAAGGGACTCTCAAGAATCTTCTCCAACAACCACAGTTCAAAAGCATCAGTTCTTTGGCACTCAGCTTTCTTTATATTCCAACTCTCACATCCATACATAACTAATGGAAAAACCATAGCTTAGACTCTATGGACCTTTGTTGGTAAAGTAATGTCTCTGCTTTTTAATATGCTGTCTAGGTTGGTCACAGCTTTTCTTCCAAGAAGCAAGTGTTTTTTAACTTCATGGCTGCAGTCACCATCTGCAGTGATTTTGGAGCCCAAGAAAATAAACTCCGTTATGTTTCCATAGTTTCCCCATCTATTTGCCATGAAGTGTTGGGACTGGATTCCATGATCTTAGTTTTTTGAATGTTGAGTTTTAAGTTTTAAATGTATGTTCTTTGATAGTAATAAATTGTATAATTTATTTCAGTTATAATTCAGAGAGACTTACCTGAGATAATCTGTAATTATCTCTTACTTGGGCACCTTGTGGCTTTTAGTTCCCAAATCTGAGCTTTGTTGTTCATGTGGTCTAAATGTCTGGAATAATTGGTCATTTGAGTCCCAGTTATATTAGTGTAAATCAGAGATCAGCTTTAATAAGTTTATTCAAGTTACTATCTAGATAATAAAGTGAAGAATACGTAATAAAGATAATACAGTGAATCATGACTATGGAAGTTTGTTATATTTTCGGTTGGAGTTCATGAAGCCACATGTTTTTATGACCAAACAGCCCTCAGAATGATGGACAGTTATTCTGACTTGTAGCACTTTCTCCATTTATCTTAGAATATACACAGTCGTCAGTTTCTCTGTGGACATTTCCTCTGTTATTCTGACATTGTGATTGGATTAGGACATCTGAGCACTAACTTCAGTTTTTAGAATGTTTCTGCATTTTAGTAATAATTGTCTGAGCATATTATTGCTCAGATTGTTTTTAATCAATCAGAGATAGACTTCAGATTGTTAAGGTAAATCTTTTATAGCTTTGTCTGAATTTCTTACAAGAGCTCTTGGTCTTGACAGCTGAGATCTGTTGGCTGATCTCTTTTAATGGTAGTTAGATTAGAGTTTTGTAGGCTGGGAGGCAGAACTGCTTGGAACTTTTTAACATATGATGACTTTAAATGCAGACTTTAGAAAATGGGCCACCTTGTAAAAAGAAAGTCTTCGTCTCTAGAGTTCATTCATTCCTTTTCTTAGTTTGAACCAGTCCAAGTTTATAACTCAGTAGAGTTAAAAAGTTGGACTTTTTTTTTTAAACTCTCTGTAGGGCCTGGTAATTTGAGGAGGAGGAAACTAATATGAGCTTCATATTTTCATTTTAATTTAAATTCTGAGATTCTTTGATTCTCTGGAGCCAAAGCATTTCAAGGGTTTTCATGAGGGAGTTATGACTGGAGGGAAAGAGTACTGCTCTTCGTTCTGAGTGAACAACCCCTGCCCTCTGCCCCTAGCTGAGAACTCAGAGAACTGTTGCATAGCACTGAAATGAGCTGAGTCCTAGACTTCAGCCATATGGTCAGTATAGGGCTTTTTAAAGGAAGGGTAATAGTAAAAGAGTAATTTCAGAGAGCTCCCTTATGTTAAAGAACTGAGAAAATGAAGTCTTTCTGAAGCTAAGTGTAAATTATGCCACCTTCTCTGGGAGCAAAAGCTGCTAAATGTAACAGAAGAAAATGACAGTGTAGGAAATCAAAGTTCAGGAACAGACTTTCAAGGGTGATTTTCTAATGCTTAATCCTTTCTTACTCCCCTCTCAGGATCCATTCCCTCCTTTTCTTCCCCCTTCTCCACAGTCTGTTTGAAAGAGATTTTGATGGGTAATGGCAAAGGAAGGCCCCTTTAAATGTAGTGTAAATGAAGGCATAAGATGCCCTTTGTATAGGAATTATCGTAGACATGCTTTTGAAAACATACTTTTTTTTTTAAGCCTTATTTAAGAAAATAATCAAAGGTATGATTTTTAAATCTTTGAATTTAGTCTGCTTTCAGTAAAAATAAGGTATAGGTACCAAAATAAGCAAACCTTCTTTTTTTCTTTCCTGGTTTCTGCTTATAAGATTTACAGGTATTTAAAATAAACCCATGAAAAACAGAAATACTGTCCTGGGATTGGCTAAATGGTAAGAGCAATTACCTTCAGGCTCCAAAATCCAACTGAGCTTGACTTTTGGAAATAAATTTGGCTAAGACTTCTTCCTCATTCTGTTGTATAAAGGTGTACATGAAATGATACTGACCTCTGCCAGAAACCCCAGGAATCCTATTCAGTGATGTACTTGTAACGGTCATGAAAGAATTAAAACAACACAGATGTGGATTACTGTGAAAAAGTAGGCAAAACACTAAATTCTCATTGTGTGGTTTTAATGTTGCAGATCCTTCAAAATTCTTTGGTATACCACAATAATTAAAGGGTTTAAGAACTTAAGATACTTAGAAAATAATAGCCCACAGTTGAATAACAAGAGTGGCCCGTTTTATTTTTTTAAATTGAAATTAATGTAGATTACCATGGAGAAAATAGGTTGAAATATTTAACAATAACTGTTTTGTGCAGCTACAGCCCTGGAGATCAGAAACAACAATGTAAGTAAGCAGATCTTTAAAGAATCATGCTTACAGATATGTTTAATGTCAGTGATTTACTAGAAGAGAAATGCATTGTTTTCAATGCTATGCAGAGAAGTTTTAATGGACTTGATGTTGGCAGTGAGAATCTACAACTTAGCATTAATAACTCAAGTTTAAAAATATTTGCTCATTGCTCTAGATTATGACCGTGTTCAAGAAATACTATTTTCAAACACTAGTTAATCATTTTAAATAAACTTTTAAAAACTCATTTATGACATCAATGAGTATGACTGTTTATTACATTTTACCTATAAAAAGTTGAACTGTTTTATATACTCTTTATGGAAACTGCACAGTCATAAATTAAAAGATGCAACTGTTTTGGATATTTTATTGGTGGTCCTCTGTTTTCCTGCCAGCAGTGCAGCTGTTTCAGGTTTCTCAGGATAACATGTAAAAAGCTGTATGTACACTGCAAGTTTATGCTTGAATTGCCAAGCCAGAGATGGTATGACTCAACTTTCCCAGAAACAAGTTGTACCAAAATGTGATGAATTAAAACAGCTAGTTGCACAGTGGTTTGTATTCAGTTATGAAAACCAGTTCTTCATTTATGATCGTTGGCTTTGTAAGGTTGACACATTCTACTGTGGTACTTGAATTTTGCCTTGGCTAAACAGCCATTGGAGCTAAGAGTGTGCTTTTGCGGGTCTGAGGAAAGGGAAAAGGTGATACAACATTATCTAGGATATGGATAAAACTTAGCTTGAAACTTGTATCAGGAATGGAAGATTTCACTTCCAAGATACCTGTAGAAATATTATTCATTTATTATTTGTGTGGTGTTGTTATTTGTGTGATAGTTATTTCTTGGTGAAGAGAAATTGATTTTATGTTGTTCCAGGTTAGTTTTTACTTTCTGAGGTGATTTAACACTTAACTTATTTCTCATGCATCAGTCCTAACAGTGAACATTTTATTTTATCCTGAAAGGTAATAAGCACATATTTTTATGGCCATGTTTTAGGTTTGGTGAATTCCCATTTAAATCCTATGGGACCCAAGGTTATATCAAGAGTTTGACAACGACTGTTTAATAACAGTGGTCTCCAAAGTGGGATGCATCCCATCAGGACATGTAAGATAGGATATAAGGAGAAAATGTTAGAACTTTCATTTAAATATTTTAATTTCATCCTTTAAATGTTTTAAATTTCATATATATATTATAATATACTTACTAATATATTGTATGTATATTAACTATGAAAAGTAAAAGTGTTAGTAGCTTAGTAGTGTCTGACTTTTTGCAATCCCATGGACTGTAGCCCACCAGGCTCCTCTGTCCATGGAATTCTCCAAGCAAGAATACCAGAGTAGGTAGCCATTTCCTTCTCCAGGGGATCTTCCTGACCCAAGGATTGAACCTGGGTCTCCTGCATTGCAGGCAGATTCTTTACCACCTGAGCCATCAGTGGGGCGGCAGGGAGTGGGGGGGGG
>NW_011494826.1:1955223-1980011 GCF_000754665.1 Bison bison bison | reverse complement strand
GGTGGGTGGGGAGTGAAAGTGTTAGTCATTCAGTCATGTCTGACTCTTTGCAACCTCATGGACTGTAGCCCACGGTGCTCCTCTGTCCATGGGATTTCCCAGGCATGAATACTGGAGTGGGTTTCCATTTCCTTCTCCAGGGAATCTTCCCGAACCAGAGATTCAACCTGGGTCTCCCGCTTTGCAAGCAAATTCTTTACCCTCTGAGCCACCAGGGAAGCCCATATATATACTATGATATATATTTAACACTTAATATACTAATAGTGTATATTAATACTTTATGTGTATAATTTTAAACAAGTATACAAATTTTGGAGATGCATGCTCAAATATTTTTACTGCTATAAATATACTATCAAAAAGGTTTGGAGATTGTTGCTCAATAAATACTTTCTTTCACCTTTTACTTTCCTCTTTCACCCTTGGTGGAGAAGCAAAGAATTGAGTTAACACCTTGATTTGTGGCAGTGTGAATAAATTATAGCCAATTCCAGGAGCTTATGCTGTGTCTTACTTTGACCACTTTTTCTATTTGGTCTTTTATATTGCCATATATTTTTTAATCACACAAGCTTATTAAACATGGGTACAAATGAAAAACAGACTTGTTATTATGTTAGAAATAATAAGTTGCTCATGCATCAAGACTTTGACACACAGGAAGTCTGAATGAATGAGAATAGAAAAGTTTCCAAGTTATTAAAATGTTCTGGTACCTGATTTATTCATTTGCCATACCCGTAATTCTAAAGTGGGTGAAGCTGCTTTACTTCCTGAGGCCTGAAGAAACAATGTGGTTTCTTAAACTAGGCATTAAAGCAAAGCTGGAAATATTTGTTTTCTGACAGTGCTGGTAGTCATGCTAACAAGTTTTCCCTCTTTAGCTAGGATTATCCCATTGTAAGGCCTGTTTGTATACCTTTATACAAACAGGTATACAAAGCAGAAAGTTTTAATTGCTAAATGACATGTGTGTAACAGTCTTTTGAGATTTAATCAAGACTCTTCTGTATTTACTAATCGAGACATTCCTTTGAACTCAGGCTGTCTCAGAGATTTCTTGGATGTAGTTTTCTAAGATTTCCTTTTGTGTAGGAGGAAGACAATATGTTTTTGTAATATTGAAGTAATTTTGAAGTAACCAATATGTTCTCTCCCCTTTATCACTTGTTTTGGTATTTTTTTTCCAGAACATATTTATTGTAAAATACTCAGTATTTATGTAAAATTTTAGTAATACAGTAGTATTATGATGTGCATTCATTTATTAAGTGTATGCCAGGAAGGATAGCAGCAGTTAGGTACCCAAACAATAGCCAGCAAAATAAATCAGTTCTGAAAATTGGGAATATGGAATGTTTTAATAGCAAGTATTATTTTTGAAGAGTCCTTCAGAGCTGTTTTTAGATCTTAATGTAATTTGCTTTATAATTTAGAGTTGGTAAGTTTCCTTTTAAAAGATAACAATGCATTTATAAAGTCTGAACATTTCAGTCCTAGAATTTGACTTTTGAATCAGTTTTACTGTTGCTTTTAAAGTGTTACCAGTTTACATGTGCTTTCTATGTCAACGCCACACTTTCTGTTTTGTTGTAGGTATTTAAACCATGTCAGAGCTGCCTCTCCACAGGACCTTGCTGGAGGCTATACTTCTTCTCTGGCTTGTCACAGAGCACTACAGGATGCGTTCAGTGGGCTTTTCTGGCAGCCCAGTTAACCTTTATTTCTCCCCTATAAGATCTGGACCTTTGGAGCTGAACCAGAGAGCTAGCAAAAGTAAGGCAGACTTGTAAAACTATAGCCATGTACAGCTGCACAGCAACAGTCCTACCACTAGCAGCTGCGTTAAAGTATTTATAGAGAGAAATTTTCAGAACTAAGCTGGGTAATATAGTGGATAAATATTTGTGGAAAAGATTTATTTTTTACTTATATTTTTCTGAGCAGGATTGAAGCCGTAAGCCGCATCTGATGGAAGATATGAATAATTCACCTATGTGAGTTTGAGGTTGACAGACTTGTAAAATCTTTTAAAAAATAAAGCTAGACTTTATATTAAGTTTTGTGGTTTTTCTCTTATTACAGTGTTTTACTTGAACACATTTAAAAATGCCATTTTGAATACGACATTTAGTGTTAATATCCAAGACTATTATTTCTTCTCATAAAATGTTCCATTTTTTTTTCCCAATGTCTTCTTAATACTAGTCCAGACAAGTGGATATATTTCCTTCTACCAGCAGGTTGTGGCAAGTAAAACCTGACCTGTGATAATGTCAGTCTTTCAATATTAAGGACTAAGTGCCTGATTTGAGCAGTGGAAAGTGAGACAAACCTTGATCAGTGTGTTATAGTTCCCAGCTGTGAGCCTCACTTAGGATAAACCAGAGCAGAGTATTAACCTGCTTTAATGACAAATTCAAAGAAGTAAGTTAATAAAATTTAATACTTAAAAGGCACCTTTCACCTCAATGTGAGCTCATTTTATGATGAAACCATGGAGACTGGAATGAATATACTTTAAATGAAATTTCTCTATGAGTAAATTGCAGACCCCCGTGTAGTTTCTTTTGAAACTTCAAAGGCTTTGAGTACACCCAGAGTGTTGCTTACAGAGTTTGGATGTGGATAAGATGGATATTTGTAGCATCTCAACCTTGTATGAGTCTGTTACCTAGACGACTGCATATGGGATATCATTTTTCAAAGAAATTAAGGGATTTTCTATCAAATCTCCATTACAACAGATGTTAGTTTTATGAGTGGAAAGTTATGTGAAACAAAATTTGTGGGTTACATTAGAGTAGAATATTCATATGTAACAGCACCATCTTATTTGACTAAGTAGGCATTAATTTCAGGAGTGCATGTTCATCTTTACAACCCTTCTGTCTTTGATAATTGAGAAAATCAAGGTGTCAAATAATTAAGTAGGCTAAAATCATACACATAATCCAGAATTAGAACACAGGTGAGTTGTTTTTTTTTTTTTTTTTTAATCCAACTCTAGTTCAATCTATCAGAGAAGGCAATGGCAACCCACTCCAGTACTCTTGCTTGGAAAATCCCATGGATGGAGCCTGGTAGGCTGCAGTCCATGGGGTCGCTAAGAGTTGGACACGACTGAGCGACTTCACTTTCACTTTTCACCTTCATGCATTGGAGAAGGAAATGGCAACCCACTCCAGTGTTCTTGCCTGGAGAATCCCAGGGACGGGGGAGCCTGGCGGGCTGCCGCCTCTGGGGTGGCACAGAGTCGGACACGACTGAAGCGACTTGGCAGCAGCAGCAGTTCTATCTATACTCTCCTAGGTTGCATCCTATTTTTCATATCTATTGGGTTGGCCAAAAAGTTAATTCGAGTTTTCCTGTACATCTTACAGAAAAAAACCTGAACGAACTTTTTGGCCACCCCAGCATTAGTTTTTTCCCAATAGAGGACTAGCACTTTAAGTACAACACATAAATCTGTTCAAAGAATAGTGAGAACATTGGACTTGTGGTTAAGGATTTTCTGTACTCAGCTGCCAAAGTAAGGTATCCAGTCTTTAAAAAATAAATACTATTATTTATTCTCAGTACCTTGTATGATGTATTTAAATAGAATGAATTAATTATTAACAAAATATTTCAAAGGCTTTCAAAACTTTTTTTCTGAGCCTACTTTATTATTGTGGAAATTACCTGCACCCGGTTTGGGAAATCAGTTAAATTCTACCACCTGGATACATTGTAATTATTTTACCCTTACTATTTTCATACTTTGTTCAACAGGCCAAATTTAAACATGTTAACTGACTGTATTAGATCAAAGGGAATGGTGAAAGATAACCTAATGGCAACAATTTACTAAATAACAGTATTCTATGTTGATGAAATTATCCTCCATCTTAGTGATTTACTCTCCCAAAAGTGTGAACAAGTCTTTCATCTACATGAATTTCCTAAGTTTTACAACACTAGCACAGAAACAACTACTGAGCATTAACCATCTGTGAAGCACTGTGCCTCATGCTTTGTGAATAATCCTTGTAACAGTGCTAGTATTATTTCCCCATTTTAACAAATGGGGATGCTTTGGTTAAGTAACCTACTAAAGGTCAGTACATTTAAAAAGGAGTAGAGTTTGGGTTTGAACCCAAGTGGTTAAACTGCATAGTTCATGTCCTAGAGATGACTGTCAGACTTATAAACAACAGCTGTGTAAAACCAAGTCTGAGTAGACAAACTTCTTAAGACTTTGAGGAAATTTTATAGATTGAGTTCTAATATGGGATATAAGTGATATCAACTAAATAACCATGTTGATATCTTTAGTAAAAGTTCTGAGGAATTCATTACATAGAACATGATTTGACTACTAACTACACTCTCTTTTAAGCAGATACTAATGGTATTGAATACATTTACATGGTAATTGTAATGTATTATTACTTAGTATTCCTTACTTTCTTTCAATAAATATTTGATCTAAACTTCTCACTTTAGTCTGTGAACAGGTGACTTGGATAATCATTTCAAAATCTAAAGTGGCAGAAAACTTGTCAAAAAAATTAACAAAGTTAAAAAGTCTATCTACTGAGTGTTCTGGCCATCATTTTCTAATGGATTAACCAAGAATTCAGTTACTAGGTATCACATCCAAAAGGGGTGACTGAAGGAATCTTACCACTTTACTTGTATAAATAGGAACATCATTTTGACCCACACTTAATATTTATAGCCTAGCACATGGATGTACAGTATTAGGAAAAAGTTCTTATTCCACTTGCAAATTTATTATCTACATCTAGACCAGGAGAAGGCAAACTGTAGAACCTTGGCTGAATCTAGCTGCTTCCTGTTTCTGTATGCTCCATGAGCTAAACTTGGTGTCTGTATGTTTTTAAGGCTGGAAGAAACCAAAGGAATAATATACTTTTTAACATATGAAAAGCATATGAATTTAAAATTTCAATTTTTCATAAATTTTTTTTTAAAATACAGTGTTTTAAGTATTGTCTGCAGCTGCCTTTTGTCTACTATGGCAGAGTTGAGAAGCAGCAGAGAACTTATGGCTTGTGCGTGAGTGCTCAGTCATGTCCAGCTCTTTGCTACCCCCTGGACTCTAGCCTACCAGGCTCCTCTGTCCATGGAATTTTCAAGGGAAGAATACTGGACTGGGTTGCTGTGCCCTCCTCCAGGGGATCTTCCCGATCCAGGGATTGAACCCAACGTCTCTTGCCGTCAGCAGACAGATTATTTACCATTGTGCCACCTGGGAAGCCGCCTTATACCTTACCAAGCCTACAGTACTATCTGGCCCTTTACAGAAAGTTTGCTGACCCCTGACCTACATATACTTGGCGAGGAGGGAGAGGAAGAAAAATTAGAAGTCCCAAATTAGCAATTCCTGGTTGCATTAGCCCCCAAGGTTTTGCATAGGATAGGTTGGGTTGAACCCCAACATAATTTTAAGCGTCTTTAAATAAGGAATAAAGGTTCCAATTCATTACCTCCGTATGCTGCTGTTGCCGTTTAGTCACTCAGTCGTGTCTGACTCTTTGCGACCCTGTGGACTATAGCCTGCCAGGATCCTCTATCCTTGGGATTCTCCAGGCAAGAATACTGGAGTGGGCAGCAGGGAATTCCTGACCCAGGGATCAAACTTACATCTCCTGCATTGTTACCTATACTTCTTACGATGTATTGCTTTCATCTATTTATATTACTAGCTGCTAAAGGCATTTGAATTTGTAGTTAATGATTTAGATCAGGGGTCTGCAAACTTTTTCTGTAGAACCAGAGAGTAAATGTGTTTTAGGCTTTTTGGGCCAAGAGGCAAAACTGAGGCCATTATGTAGATAAATGAGATAAAATAAATTGGCACAGTTTTTTAAATTAACAAAATTCAAAATACAATTGAGTACATTTTTTTGTGGGCTTCCCAGGCGGCTCAGTGGTAAAAAATCTGCCTGCCAAGCAGGAGACTTGTGTTCGATCCCTGGGTCTGGAAGAGCCCCTGGAGAAGGAAATGGCAGTTAACTCCAGTATTCTTGCCTGGGGAATTCCATGGACAGAGAAGCTTGGCGGACTACAGTCCATGGGGTCGAAAAGAGTCAGACACGACTTAATGACTAAACAGCAGCAACAAATTTTTAATAGTGCTTTTGCGGGGGTGGGGGATTAGATTTAGTTGGGGTTCTAAGTGTCCCATCATCAAAATGAATTGTAATTGGTCACCTGCTAATGGTTATATGTAATGAGATTTTACATATTTCATCTTTAAAAAAGTCTTTTCAGACAGATACTGCCAGATATTGGAACATGTGATTTTAACTGAGCATGTACATCATTTGGAAGGCTTTTCTTAATCCCCCCTTGGTATTTACCTTTTTGCATGTCATTACAGTAATACATTTATCACTTCCAGTTGAAGAAGTTCAGCTGTAGTTAAATGGGTTCTGAAACATGGAAATTTCTTTACATTTGCACCAAGGTTCCAAAAATGCTAAACTCAGAAAAATATATCCACTAATATGTGTGAGAACGGAAACCTTGTTCCTTAATTTTTGATAGATGAGAAATGTAGTCATTCCATACTCTTGCAGTATGTTTCACATTAGTTACTTTTGACCTGTAATTGTGGTTGATATATTTGAGAAATATTATCAAGCCTTTAGCAACTAACTTCCAAAGACATTCAGTATTTCAGAAGTGTTTAAGGTTGGTTAAGAAAAATTTCCGTCTTGGCCATGAACCCAAAAAACTGCAGTCAGACTTTACAGTTGCTAAGCAAATCAAGCTTAGGTTAAGAGTGTCAGGAAATTTGGCTTCAATTTCAGACAAAAGTGAAGGACTTTGAGGATGATTAAAGTCCATGAAAGCAAATGAAGTTTATCATTGACATTACTGGTTCATTAACAAATGATAGATTCAAATATTGCTGCAAGGTACTTGCTGGTGAATAATACAGTGAATAACTATAGGTTTTAAACACCTTACATTTTCATAAGCTTTTAAGTTTCTCCACTAGATCTTTTTTTTAACCTCACACTTTCTTTTACCATCATTAGTTATAACAGATCAGATTCTGCTTCAAGTTTTACCGAATTTGTTTCCTCAACTTCTTTGAAAGTATTCACCAATAGTTCCATGCAGAGTATTCATAGAGGCTAATTCTTCAGTAACTTCAAACTCAGAATTGACACCTCAAATAAGCAAGAACTGAGCTGTATTAGAAACATCTATCAACTCATCAAGAGTAAACAACTACTTGGACTCATTTACCATTTTGACTATTGATGGTACTCCCAGTGTTCACAACTCTTTGGGCAACTGTCCTTGCCAAAAGGCTAACAGTCCTAAACAAAACTTGCTTTCTCTGGACATATTTCTTAAGACTCCTGCTTTCAAAACAAACACAATTAACTCTCCGTCAGTAAATAATTTTCCTTTCTTGACTTAAAAAAGTCACTTGGAGACTTTTTGGTTGTAGCCCCACTTTCATTTTTTATAAGGAAATTCTACTGTGAATTTCCAGTTTAAATATGTAATTTTTCTGACAGTTGCTTGCCTGTGACTTGGAAATACTGATGAGTAAGTAGTTCTTTTGGGAATGTCAAAGTATATTTTACTTTAGCTCAGTTACGGATGCTTTATCATCTAATTCAGTATCAAAAATGTTCATACTCTACCATACTTTAAAAGCTCAACATGGATGTCCACTTTTGTTGTTTTGGAATGATGGATATACACTCATAATAGTAAAATAAAATGTTATAGCTTGGCAATATATGTTGCACTTAAATGCTGTTGCATTATAACCGTGTCACTGATTTGTAGTGTGCTGAGCAGCAATGTGAAGTGATGCAAATCATATCCCATCTGTGTTGCAGCTAACTACTCAGCTCTGGTGTTATACAATGAGGGCAGCCATAGCCAGTATGTAAACAAATGAGCATAAAAAATAAGTTCCAATAAAACTTTATTTATGGACACTGAAATTCAAATTTCATATAATTTTCATGTCACAAATTTTTTTTTCCCCCAATCATTTAAAAGTGTAAAAACCATTCTCAGCTTACTTGCCATACAACAGGTGGTGGACCAGATTTGGCCTGCTGGACGTAGTTTGCCCGTCTCTGATCTAAATAATCTCATTTGTTATTACTAATACTTCTATATTAACAGTAAGTATAGGAGTACTTACATATAACTTAGCTGCACTCTTCAACTAAGGATAACTGTAAAATGATGAGTGCTTTCCTAGTTATTATGCAATTATCATACTTCCAAAAACTATTTTCCGGACAATATTTAAACATATTTATCTAATAAAAGACTAGATATATATGATGATAAAATTATAAAACAACATATATTTAGTAGGCTTAAATTTTAATTTGATAATTCCCAATTTATAGGACTGTGTTAGTCTCTCAGTCATATCTGACTCTCTGCGAACCTGTGGATTACAGCCCGCTAGGCACCTCTGCCCATGGGATTCTTCAGGCAAGAATACTGGAGTGGGTTTCCATTCCCTTCTCCAGGGGCTCTTCCAGATGCAGGGATCGAACCTAGGTCTCCTGCATTGCAGGCAGATTCTTTACCATCTGAGCCACCAGGGAAGCCTCGAGGGTAAAATAAAAGGGTTCAATACTAAAGTAACTGAATGCTAAAATAAAATCATACAAATGATAGTTCACTATCACAAAGGTCTAGTGGGGAGATGGAGAAAATATTTCCAGTTAAGTGGCTGAAGCAATTTGTGTATTTTCTTCTTAAAAGTCTTTATCTGTCCTCTGGCGTTTAAGAGGTGGACCTTCATGATTGTCTGTAACAAATCCAGAAAACCTATATTATGTAAGATACTTAACATTTAAAATAACTTTTAAAAAGCAAATAATATAGGCATTTTAAACATTTTAATGTACTCAACTTATGCATGAAATAGTAACATTGCTATGGATTTAATGAAATAGCCTTCTACTAGACTGAATAGTGTATCATAATAAAATCTGTAAAATTGTGAGAAATTAGTCACTGTTGAATGGCAAGGGGTCTTGAACTGAAATATCTAACTAGAATCAGTTTAATCTATTTCTAAGTTTAAAAAAGAATATAAAATATGTATGTTGCCCAAGAAAGTTATGTTAAATTTTGTATTACAGCTTACATTTAATTTCCCAGAAATCGCTCACCTCGATTCACGGTCTGGTTCTTGTAAAGTATAGCAGCAGGAATCCGAAAAGTGATGCATAACATTTCCTTGTTAGGGGCCACATTTCTTACTAGGTGAACTGAACTATATGCCTCCAAGGAGATGCCTAACACAGTTGCAGCTCGTTGCTGAACATCCTTAGCTGGATTAGCATCTTTGGAAAAGCTGTAACAGTGCACAATGGGAAGGAGTTCACTGCCACATGGCTGTCCCTCTAAGAGTGCTTTGAAAGCGCTGAGAAACTCAATAGCCTTTGCTGGCAAATTCATGACAATGTGCACAGAGTGTTTTCTTTCTTTAGACAGTGGTCCTAGCTGCTGCATTAACTCTTCTCTGACTGGTCCTTGCAGGAAGTCTCTCCCATCCAAGTTAAAGACTTTTACCTTTTGGTCCACTTTATTTAATTTACAATTGTGCAGTAGCCATTTATGGGATTCAGGATTGAGATCATTAGCAAACACAGTGCACTTTTTCTTTGCTGCTGGAATGGCAAAGGGCCCAACCCCAGCAAAGACATCAAATAGGACATCCCCAGGTTTGAGAAGTTCTGTGATACGGCTGTGTTCTGTGGAGAGACGAGGATTCCAGTAGACTTTTGAAAAATCAAATTCATAGGTGTAATTGTTTTCTCGAACCTGAAAAAGTATTATGCTTTTGGTTAAACTGTTTAGTCTTAAATTCCAGCCACTGATATTGGATAGATGCATTCACACATACACACATTAAAATTTACTACTATTAAGAGCAAATTACAGTGAGTTTAAAGGCATTTAAATTAGAAATCTGGTGTTTATGCTAAACTTGAGGGTAGTTACTATCTTGCATTAGATGTTTTCATGAGAGGAGTCATCTCTTCAAAACCAAACAGCTCTCCATCTCATCCTAAAGGACCATAAAGTGGTTCCCCGATCACACTAGGAATTTTTCAGATAGGCCAACTGACTGGCTTAATTATATTATCTCCTGTCACCTGATAGGAAGAAAGCCTTTAGGGTGAAACAACACACCACATCTGTCTTCATGGTGGGTAGCTAAATTGCAGACAGTCTTCCACGCAGCAAACATGCTTTGCTTCCTTAGTTTTCAGTTTGGCAAGATAGATGCATCATGTGTCAGTGAATTTCAAGGTACTTCGTTATGTTTTTAGACAGTTACTTGGACTCTGCAGGTTTCATGTCTATAAATAGAGCCAGTGTATAGAATAAATCATTCCCGTGTTTTTGCCTTTCCCAAATCTGAGTTTTCATGGATAAACTAAATATACAGTGAAGCTAAGTCTTGAACAAAATTAAAATTTTATAGCATTTCTTTGGGGACTATTATAAACATGATAGAAAATAGAAAACAAAACTACAATTGTGAAATGTGACTTCACCTATCATCTTAAGCCCCTTATTTTAACAGATGAAGAATCAAAGGCCAGAAAGTTCCTAAGTTCTATAAATCTAATAGAGACATCTTCTATACTCTCTCTTCATGGACCTTAATTCCAAATTTGTACTTATTTTTTCCTCCTGACCACATCAAATGCTCTAATCATATTATTAAGTTTCAAGAGTTTGAAATATTTCTTCATGATTCTGCCAACTAAGAATCAATCTAGGTGTATAATATAACCTGGAAGGCTTAAATGTGTCTTGGGATGCTTTTCCTGAAATCTCCTTTCTACTTGTCTTTAAGCTCTTTAGTGTGAGTCACAGATCTAGATCTAGATTAAATGATGCTAAGTATCCCTCTGGTTTTACTCATGCTGTCTTTGATATCTTGTTCCCTTAGTTAAGCATTGCTTTCAGGAGATCCACTTTAGCAATGTTTTTAAATACTACTTAAATGTTGCATGAGCTCTTAAATTTAAATGTGATTGTGTTTGGAGCAAAGAAATTATATTGAGTTTTCATATTTATTTGATAGTATATATACTAGGCATAAAGTATGTCCTAAGAACAAACTTTAGTTGACTTGGGAAGTCAATCACAAGGCATTTATAAAATTACAGAAGTTTCTCAGTTTATAGAAGTTTACATCTTCTTTCTAAGAAGAATGATACTACCTGACACCCTAAGGGTCACTACCAAGTAAAGAACATGACAATGTTCAGTCTGGGTGTGCCTAAAGTTGAGTATGTCTTAGTGTCAGCTGAGCTGAGCACAGTTATTATCAAAGGATTCACATCCGAATCTTGCTTGCCATAACAGACCTTACTCACTGTACACAGGCAGTAGGTAGTGGAGGTCTGGTATACAAGGCAGGACTAAGCATGGACTCGAGTCAGAAGCCTGACTCAAAAACCCTCTGCTCAGTCAGTCCTTCATAGTTCATGTGCATAGAGAGAATAACAACAGCCATTAACTTGGGGGTCTCTCAGGATTTGTCTAGCCTGTTTCTTAGCTTGGGTACAAAATTTCACATAATGTTAACATGTAATTATCTAAGGCTTTAACTTAAAAACAGTTTATTATATCCAACACTACAGAGGGTCTTGGGGTGGAAGATGAGAAAATGGTTTATATCAGGAATCTATTCCTATATATTTTAAGTTATTTTTTCTTTGAAATAGGTTTTGTTTTTCTTATAGAAGAAGTATGTGCTCACACTTTAGAAAAGTATAAAGATAACAAAGGTCACCAGAAACTATACCAAGTGAAAATATGCTCACTGTTAACATTCTGATATTATGCATATTTACACATTTAAAATCATCACACCTAAAATGGAACTCAGTTATGTATACTGTTCTACAGTTTATTTTTTGTCACTTGGCTTGTCAGTGGACAATTTACTTTCAGTATGGAGCAATACTGCATAGGAACCTTGAATGTTAGGTCCATGAATCAAGGCAAATGGAAGTGGTCAAACAGGAGATGCCAAGAGTGAACGTCAACATTTTAGGAATCAGTGAACTAAAATGGACTGGAATGGGTGAATTTAACTCAGATGACTATTATATCTACTACTGTGGGCAAGAATCCCTTAGAAGAATTGGAGTAGCCATCATAGTCAACAAAAGTCTGAAATGCAGTACTTGGATGCAATCTCAAAAATGACACAATGATCTCTGTTCGTTTCCAAGGCAAACCATTCAATATCATGGTAATCCAAGTCTATGTCCTGACCAGTAATGCTGAAGAAGTTGAACAGTTCTATGAAGCCCTACAAGACCTTCTAGGACTAACACCAAAAAGAGATGTCCTTTCCATTATAGGGGACTGGAATGCAAAAGCAGGAAGTCAAGAGATACCTGCTTGGTAAAGTTTGGCTTTGGAGTACAGAATGAAGCAGGGCAAAGGCTAATAGAGTTCTGCCAAGAGAATGCACTGGTCATAGCACCTCTTCCAAACACCCTCTTCCAACAACCCAAGAGAAGACTGTACACATGGACATCACCAGATGGTCAACACCAAAATCAGACTCATTATATTCTTTGCAGCCAAAGATGGAGAAGCCCTATACAGTCAGCAAAACCAAGACCAGGAGCTAACTGTGGCTCAGATCATGAACTCCTTATTGCCAAATTCAGATTTAAATTGAAGAAAGTAGGGAAAACCACTAGACCATTCAGGTATGACCTAAATCAAATTCCTTACAATTATACAGTTAAAGTGACAAATAGATTCAAGGGTTTAGATCTGATAGATAAGAGTGCCTAAAGAACTATGGATGGAGGTTCGTGACATTGTACAGGAGGCAGTGATCAAGACCATCCCCCCAAAAAAGAAATGCAAAATGGCTGTCTGAGGAGGCCTTACAAATAGCTGTGAAAAGAACAGAAGCAAAAGGCAAAGGAAAAAAGGAAAGATATACCCATCTGAATGCAGAGTTCCAAAGAATAGCAAGGAGAGATAAGAAAGCCTTCCTCAGTGATCAATGCAGAGAAATAGAGGAAAACAATAGAATGGGAAAGACTAGAGATCTCATCAAGAAAATTAGAGATACCAAGGGAACATTTCATGCAAAGATGGGCACAATAAAGGACAGAAGTGGTATGGACCTAACAGAAGCAGGAGATATTAAGAAGAGGTGGCAAGAATACACAGAAGAACTATACAAAAAAGATCTGCATGACCCAGATAACCACGATGGTGTGATCTCTCAGCTAGAGCCACATGCAAAGAACTGACTCATCTGAAAAGACCCTGATGCTGGAAATGATTGAAGGCAGTAGGAGAAGGGGACAACAGAGGATGAGGTGGTTGGATGGCATTACCGACTCAATGGACATGAGTTTGAGTAAGCTCCGGGAGTTTGTGATGGACAGGGAAGCCCGGTATACTGCAGTCCGTGGGGTCACAAAGAGTCGGACACAACTGAGCAACTGAACTGATGGAGCTAATAATCTTCAATGATGGAGTATTCCATTGTATTATTATCCTAAAATTTAACCAGTTATCTACTGATGATATTTAGATTGTTTTCATTCCATCATGTTTATTTATTATTATAAAAATGATGTAGGGGTCTAGTGGTTAAAATTCCATACTTCCACTGCTGGGGGGACATGGGTTCAATCCCTGGTTGGGTACATCATTACAATCTTGTCCAGTTATATTCTTGAGATAACTTCCTATACATGGAGTGCTGGGTCAAAGGATGTATCTATTCAAAATTGCAATATATTACAATACACTCTTCCACTCTTCCTGACTATATCAAATTCGCTCTCCCATCAATAATACATATATGTAAATGCTTACATTCTCACATACTCATCAATACTGGCTATTATATTTTCTTAATCTGTTATCCTGATTTCAAAAGTTAATCTTGATATATACTGTATTAGGAGACAATAAAATATTCCATACCTTTGTCATCATATTCTCCTCTCCAGATAGTACTTCCATTTCAAAATTTCGGTAGGTATTATCAATATTATTGATTTTATTTACTGCTGAGGTGATTCCTGGATTTTTGTCAATCATAACTTGGCCTAAAAGCACAGAAATCATGATAAATACTGCCTTCTGGTTGCAAAATAAAAGCTAAAATTGCAAATATGAAATGGATGTGAACTATATTTTCTGGTTTATAGTCAAAAATTGCACCTATTTTGTGTGCATGCATTCTAAGTGGCTTCTGTCGTGTCCGACTCTTGGCAACTGTATGGAATATAGACCACCAGGCTCCTCTGTCCATGGGATTCTCCAGGCAAGAATATTGGAGTGGGTTGCCATGCCCTCCTCCAGGGGATCTTTTCCGACCCAGGGATAGAACCCAGGTCTCTTATGTCTTCTGCATTGACAGATGGGTTCTTCACTAGCACCACTGGGAAACTGATGTGTATAGAGGAATGCAATTCTAAAAATTCAGCAGATTACTAAAGTTAATGTCTGACAGCCCCTAAGCAAACACACAGAAAATGTGTGGGTACATTTATAAAGAAAAAATTTTGAAGAGCTTGTTCTGTCTAATATTTTTCCATGTCTTTTACTTAGTCTTTTCAAATGTATCAGTACAACAGTAAGCAAACATGTAGGCCCAGGGAACTGGTTAAAAAATAGAAGAGATGTTAAGGACTATGGAAACAAATGGTTTCAGAAAACACTAGCCTGTCCCCACTGGCCTCAAACCAAATGTTTGCTTTATTGTGTATTTAAAATAGATACTTCCACTTTGGAATGCATACTAGCAAAATAATGTTTTCAAATAAAAGAAACATAGATTATTTACTTTTCTCTAAATAAAATGTTTATTTACTTAAATTGTTCTTTATGTCAAATAGTTTCCAGAGCACAAAAAGCTACAAAGGTTAAAAGACACTGGCAATGGTATATTGATGCCCTATAATCAAAGTCTGCATTTTTGTCAGCACTTAAAAAAATTCACAAGAATCTATATGCTATCTCATTGTATAAAGAAAGATACGTTGATTTGTAAGTAAGTATAAAGTACTCCATAATACAGATACAACAGAGGACGACAGAGGGTGAGATAACGGTTGGAAGGCATCACCGATTCAATGGAAATGAGTTTGAGCAAGCTCCAGGAGCTGGTGATGGACAGGGAAACCTGGTGTGCTGCAGTCCATGGGGTTGCAAAGAGTTGGACATGACTGAGCGACTGAACTGAACTGATAATACAAACATGCTTAAATACCAACTGGAATTTGTCTAATTTCTCTCTGATTAATTAGATACCTGATTTTGAATATGATAATGTCAAACTATTGTCAATCATTGTTTTATCTTGTTCTGCTTCAGGTATCAGAACTCAATTTTTAAGGTACAGAAGTTAGTTTGAAATGAAGAATTTAAAAAAACATTCTAAAGGTCTATAGTAAAAGCTTTAAAATTACTTCTGTATGAAAACGTTTCATTTTCAATCTGTGAGTACCCTTTTATGAGAGTGAGTTTATAAGAGTGCTAAAAGAATGTTGAGTTAGGACAGGCAATGATTCAACGGAAAGCCTAGACTTGACATTTGTACCAGATCATAATTATAAGGCTCTGCTTAAGTATTTATTATGTTATCACTATGCATTATTAGTCCCTTTCATCAATAAAAACAAAGTAAACGCATAACAGCACATCTCTGAAATTCTGCCCATGCAAAACACTGAGCACTACATTTTAAAGCTGAAAATAATTCCCAGGAAGTTCTGACAATTACTCTGTATCAAAAATATTAATCTGGAGAATGCATGGATATTAAATATTCATATAAGGACAAGAGCGATTTTGATTAGTCTTCTACTTTCTTAGCCCAAAGAATAAAAGACCCATGCTTCAACTCTGGGCTACAGAGTTGGTTCTAAAAAGCTAGGAGTACTAAAAAACAAAGTATGGTGCCTACCATATAGAAGAGGCTCAATTACCTGAATTGATGAAAGCCTGCATAAACACGGTCTTTCCCTTTTGACTATGAAACACACATTTATGAAACCTAGCATTCAACATAGTCCTGAAGGACTAATAAGTTCTGGATACCAAAAATGATAAGTTGCCAAAGAATTGTGCCAAAGCAAACGATTGAAGTTAATGCTTATGTATTGTAAACACAAAAGCCTGAACTGATATTTAGAGCTTGCTTGACTCTGGGAGGGCTTCCCTGGTGGCTCAGTGGTAAAGAGTTCACCTGCCAATGCAGGAAATGTGGGTTTGATCCCTGGGTGAGGAAGATCCCCTGGAGAAGGAAATGGCAATCCATTCCAGTACTTTTGCCTGGGAAACCCCATGGACTGGGGAGCCTGGTGGGCTACAGTCAATGGTGTCTCTAAGAGTGGAACACGACTTAGCAACTAAACAGCAACAACAAATGACTCTGGGAAGGCTATTCCAAAGTGGCCCTTAAAGGAGGGTATGGAGCTCAAGATCCTGCTTAAAATTATAATGATAAAATGTCCCGTTTCTATAATTAGGCATTTACATTTTTTTAAAACTAAAATTAGAACTTGCTAATTGGTTTCTAATATGTGACTATTACTAAGACACACCTACCAATTAAATGCTTGTAAGGTAGTTGATGATCTCGAAGGTTCAGGTGAGCAATGTGTCCAACTCTGCTAAACCCTGAGGTCACATCTTGACCTTCAGGAAGCACAGCTCTCAAGATTTCTTCTGACTTAAAGTTTTCATAAGTTAGGTCCAAATTATATTTCGATATCTGTGGATTGACATTCAGCTGCTTTAAAATACTGAGTTCTTCTTTCTCAAAGGAGTCAACAGTAAACATTTTATAGGGATCCAACATAATTAGTCTACCTTCTCCATCTTCTGGATCTTCAATCACACGTTTTATGCCTGGGCGCTGCAGTGCTGCTCTTTTAAGGGATCGCATCAGTTTATTGACTACTTCTTTCCTCACTTTAAGCACTGGGATGGTGACTGTCTTTTTAAAAGCTGTTCTATCAAGTTCTGTCATTCCTCGAACTTCAGAGGGTGGGGAAAACAATTCAGAGTCTCTGTGATTTGTTTCTATTTCAGGCATGGTTGAGAATCTTTTTCTTTGATCCAGCAAGAAAATAACAGGTACTCTGTTAAGCTTCTGTATCAACGATGCCCAAGGTAGTAGAATCAGTGATGCTGACTCAGTTATTCTACAGCTTTCCACTTTGAGAAGTCTTCTTGAGAATGCAAATTGTTTCAATAAGCTCCTAAAAATAAAGCATTCAATTAAAAGAACTACCATAAAGCTACAAACTAGCTTAACATATTCACAAGTCTTAATAAAAATTTTAATTGTTTCAAATAACCTGCTAAATGCCAAAGATTAAAACTTTTAGTGGTATGTGAGAAGTGTAATATTAATAATTTTTCCAGGATAGGATGAGTTTTATTAGTAGTAAATAATAAATCTGTATACTTCCAGCCCACCTGCGGCCTGGACTAGGGTTTAGTGATCCATCACTCTCGCTATAGTCAACAAACCTCCCCACCCACAGTTTTCTACAGAACATTTTGGGACTGGAAGGCCGAAATAAAGGATCATCTCTAAATGACATGGTCACTATATTGATAATTTTACCAATGTCAATATTTAAAAGGATATTCTTATGGAAGCTTATTGGGTCAGATATTGTACTGAACGCTTTACTCACAGTAATAATCTTGGGAGGTGTGTGGTGTTGCATTCTCATTTCTGCAAAGGTGTAAACTAAAGCTCAGAAATAGGTTAATTGACCCAAAATCTTGTTGCTGTAAATCGTTGAGCAAGGATTAAAATCCAGGGCCTGCGTTCTTAATCTATTTCTATGCTGTCTTTGATGTTTTACTGCCACAAGTCCTACCTATAAGTAGAGGTTTCAGTATTTCTAGGATGGGAAATTTGCTGAGTGTTACATGCACATCCCATTAGTATCAGTTTTTCATTTTGCCTTCCGGAATACCGAGGAAGTAACTGTTAAGAAATGGCCCTGCCTGCTGCTGCTGCTGCTGCTGCGTCGCTTCAGTCGTGTCCGACCCTGTGCGACCCCATAGACGGCAGCCCACCAGGCCTAGGAACCCTGTAAAGCAACTGTCAAAAAGTTGACAGGGTTCAAACTGGGTTTAGCAGTTAACCAGATGTGTGATCTTGGGTAAATTACTTAACGTGAATCTCTGCTTTCCACAAGTAAGATGTGGCTAAAGGTTCTACCGGAAAGTTCTGAAGCGATGAAACACCCCTCACTTCCCCGTCCTCAGGCCTAGGCTCTGCACCGGGCGGTGGGCGACTTCCCGACGTTTTAGCGCCCAGACAGCGCGAGGCGGAGAGCCGCCGAGCCGACCGGTTCCGCCACCGGACCCTCAGCCCCTTCGAACTATCTATCAAGGGCACCACGGCCGCCACTTCACCAACGTCACCATCCCATTTCCCGGCGTTGCCCCGTCGCTGGCTCCAAGACCAGACCCTCACCTCATGCTCTGGTACAACTCGGAAGCGTGTCTTCGGCGGGGAGGCGGGCCCTCGATGACACCATCAAGGTTCGCCGCCGAGAGGCGAGCGTCAGCAGATCACGTCGATCCCTCTTTTCGTCCCGGCCCTGGTGAAGTACGGAAACCCGGAAGGGCCGGGAACGTAGGCCCGCCTCCAGCGCGACTACAGGCGGGAGGGCAGGGGTAGCAGCTAGTGGATGGACTGGGTAGTCGACCAGCGAGCCGCATGGAGGTCCCAGCGGGGGTCATCAACGCCGAGCCCGGCTGGTTTGTCTCTACTCAGGAGCCTGAAGAGGCGGAGGCGGAAGAGTCTAGCCCGTTGCTTAGCAACGTAAGTTTGCTCCGCTGGCTCCCCGTTCTGAAGTGACTGCCAAATAAGACCGGGAAAGAAAAGGGATGGCAAGGGGAGCGGGGAGAAGCTTAGGACCTGGGGCCCAAAGGCAGCAGCCGAGATTTCGAGATCTGGCGGAGTTCATCAATGAGATAGGAGCCTAACCTCTCCTAGAAAGAAAAGTTGAAGCTGCAGGCTCAGGTGGAAGAGACGCAGCAGCAGGTGGAGGCAGGGGACCCTACTAGGGGAGCAGCCCCACGGTTATGTAACTCACTGCTCTCGGTATACTTGTCGGCTTCTCGTTTTTTTCACCAGTCTTGTGAGCTTTTTGCAAGAGTCACAAGATTTGGCTTTTCTCAGCTTAGTCATTGCTGCTGCTGCCAAGTCATTTCAGTCGTGTCCGACTCTGTGCGACCCCATAGGCGGCAGCCCACCAGGCTCCCCCGTCCCTGGGATTCTCCAGGCAAGAACACTGGAGGGGGTTGCCATTTCCTTCTCCAATGCATGAAAGTGAAAATGGAAAGTGAAGTCGCTCAGTCGTGTCCGACTCTTAGCGACCCCAGGGATTGCAGCTTACCAGGCTCCTCCATCCATGGGATTTTCCAGGCAAGAGTACTGGAGTGGGTTGCCATTGGGGACCTGTAAACGTCTTAATACAGAGATACTTAACCGTGAAGGAGCGTGAGAGGCCTGGTAATAAATACATAGCACTTCCCTGACCCTAAAACCTGTGCAGTGGGCACTTCGGCCCTTTAACTCAAGTCCCAGGGCAGTAACAGTTTCTAGGACTTTATTCCCAAATGCTGTTTTAGAGGAGAGTGTTTTCAAGGCTTATCCTCGCCAGAGCAACGTGAATTGCTTCTATTTACAATATCGTCATTGCATGGCATTCCTGCCCATCCTTTCACTGGGCAGACTTAATTCATTAAGTGTATAAATAGAGATTAGTTTTGTAGTCCTAGTAATTAGGGAGCAAGAGTTGTCTACAGCAACCTCAAGCTGACTCACGGATTCTTCAGTTATCACGTGAGCTTGAGGCCATCTGCCTGCTCCCTGTCCCCACCCCATTTTACCCTATCTTCATCTTTTGCAGTCACAAGGTTAGTCATGCCTTCTTCCTGAAGCCTACTGGGTCTCTGCGCAGGTGGAGACGATTTTCCTAGGAAACTGGCTTCCTGGAGCTGCACTAGTGGGAAGTGAGAAGGAAAGGAAAGGAAACGAGGTCCTGGTTGCTTGTTGAGCAACTAGTATGTCACAGTATGTCTGTGGTTTTAGGAGACTCTCCATAACCTGTCAGTCATTTCTTGACCAAAGTTGGACTTCACCATTCAAACACTTAACTCTGTTAATTCGTGTGCTTACAGGAAGTTCACACACAGAGATCCCGAGGTGCTTCATTTGGTTTCTCAGTGTTTAATTTGATGAATGCCATCATGGGAAGTGGCATCCTTGGCTTAGCTTATGTTATGGCTCATACTGGTATCCTTGGATTTAGGTGAGTTTTTTTCTTATTTTACAATTTTTTCTTTTTTTTCATTTTGATAGTACATTGAGAAGCAAAGAGATAGGTTGTAGAACTTGCTATTATACAATTTCTAGTTATTTCTGGGGTTCCTCTTATTCTTATATTGTTGCTAGTCTGTAGCTTGGAAGGATGCTATATAATTTGGTTTTTTATCCAAAGTGTGGCTAATTTAAAAAAAAAGAGAAACTTGATCCACATTCCTTAATAACCTTAACAAGTGGCTTATTTGTTGTGTTCAGTGGGCCAAAGTAAATCAGAGTTTATCAGTCATGCAGATTATTTATAAATAGCGATTTTGTGACTGTAAATAAAACATATAATCCTTTGGTTTCTCTCCATCTCTTTCTCTCCTCCTGTTAAGTAGACTTGTTTCACTTTCTGAGGCTAGACATGTACCCTGTATTTATTCCTTTACATCTTTTAAGACAGCTCATGGCCAGTTTGCCCAAGACAGAAGACATTGCTGTCTTTTCTGTGTTTCCATAGTACTTTTATATTCATTCTTTTATTATAATGTAATTATCTGTTTGCAAGTTATTTTCCCCACTGAACTCTGAAATCCTTTAGGACTAGATCTTATCCTTAGCATGGAGCATCATGCTTAATAGAATGAATGAACAAGTTTGTTTTGTCAGTACAAGCAGACCTATTTTTTCTATGAAATTTAAAATACAGTCTCATGTAGGATCATTTCTGCTTTTACTTTGAATTTCTTGGTTAGCTAACCAACTTTTAAGTAACCGAACTTGCTTTTATTATGGGATGTATTTGCAAACTTTCATAGTTTTAAAACTTAAAAGCTATGTATGACACCTCAGGCGAGACATAATCATAGGACTTATTTCTTAGTTCCATTTGAAAAATCACATTTTTTACTGCAGGATCTTACATACAGGTATATACCACCGAATGGGGGCTTGCTGAATCACATCACAGTTTCCATCTGGTGATGCCAACCTTATTTTGTGAGGTCTCTGACATCAATTGACAAGTGTACTTTCACCTCTCCATTTTGCTACTTATTAACAAGTATTAAGTGGACTGCAAAGATAGAATTTCTTCAACTTCAGGAGCACTCCCCTGGAAACTTGTCTTGCCAGTATCTTCCTGAGAATAAATAAAGGATTATGTATGCTGTTTCTTTTCATACTTTTGGTGAGAGGACCCCAATTATTACATAACACATTTTTCAAATCATATCATTAAAAGTGTTTTAACTGTATTTTTTTGGTTTGCTTTGTTGAGTATGTTTAATAGATGCTGAAATGCAGTGTTTATTCAAAATTATAGGGAGGTACTCATCATTGGGGGCTTCCCAGATGGCTCAGCAGTAAAGAACCCTCCTCAGAGGAGCCTGGAGGGCTACAGTCCTAGGGCTGCAAGAGTTGGACATGACTTAAATGACTAAACAACAGCAACACATCATTAAAAGGGGAGCGATAGAGTAAAGAAAAAAGACAATGGGATTTCAAAACTGAAACTTACTTCTCTTAAGTTGGAGAGAAGACAGAGGAGCCTAGAGGGCTACAGTCCACAGGGTCACAAAGAATCAAACATGACTGAAGCAACTTAGCACTCATACACGTGACCATTTGAATGTGAAAAAAATATGTTTTTTGAATGAAATACCATAAAAAGGAAACTTTTAGGGGACAAATTTGACCATGTACTCTTTTATGTTTTAGTTTCTTGCTGCTGATAGTCGCTCTCCTGGCTTCTTACTCAGTTCATCTCCTGCTTAGCTTGTGTATTCAGACAGGTAAGTAAAATGTGTGCTTGCTTATTCATTTGATAAAATAGCCTATTGAGATCATGTCAGCCAGGTTGGGTGTCTCAAATCTAATTTCCAGTGGGAGTATTAGGTAGGGTGGTTGAAATGGAGAATTTCAGAAGGTCAGAATATATGGACCCAGTCCTTCAGGGGAATATCTGAGGGCAGACGAGGAGGAGGAAACCGGCATTCTTCCCCTGCCTTTCTCCACAACATGTGACATAGATTTCTAGGTTAGAGTAGATTAGGGAAAGCACCTGAAAGATGTTTAAAGGATCCAGACCTTGCGTTAGGGAGAAGCAGTACCCAGGTGTTCATGCTGATCGTCTTTCTCTTAGGGTGATCACTTTCTGGAGAACACCTTCCCAGATCTACTCCTGCTGTCTCTGCCCCCCATATATAGATGTGTGTGCATATATATATATATATATGTTTTTTCCACTTATGCAGTTCAGTCATGGATTGAATAAGTTCTTTCAAGTTGCAATAAATAAAAGTGTATGAATCGTGGAACTGCTTTCTTAAAGTTTTTCTTTTGGCATTAATAAATACTCTGTGCCCACCAATCCTGGTCTTTCTATCTGCCTAGGCTGATCTCCCTTTGGATTGCGACAGTTATGATGCCAGAATCATGAGTTTAAGTCTTATGTGGATGGGTTCACTTTGCCCTGTTGTTTTCAGGTTTTTAAGAAACAGAACAGATACATAAAATAGATAAAAATGGGATTGTTCTGGTTGAAACAGGTGTTTCTTGAGGATTTTAAGACTCTTCAGAACAGAGTTCTAAATCCACAGCTCTACGCTGTTTAATCTGTCTATGCATCAGACGCATCTGCAGATTGTTCTGTAAACAGAGGTTTCTAAGCCTCAGGGATTCTAATTCCAAGAATCTGAGGTAGGATTCAGGAATCTCTTTTTAAAAGTCCTCCAGGGGACTCTTACACAACATGGACTTAGGATCTGTAGTTCACAGCTGTAAGTTGTGTCATTGCTTTTGGTCATTCAACCAACAAGTACATTCCTTTGCTTGCAGGGGGCTTGGGTGACTGTGTAGACAGATAGAAATACCAGGAAATGATGCAATATTAATCGCAAAGTAACAAGTTGTTCATACAACATCCCAAATTCAGGAGTAAGAGCATTAAAGAAGTATATTTGTAAATCCTGCTGAAAGGGGACTGAATTTTAATGCATGTTTTGAAATTTTGCTTCTTTGTTTAAAAAAGTTATTTTTACTTAATTGTGATAGTCTATCTAACATCTTCATAGGTTATTTTATCATGGTTTCTACTAAAAGATTAATATGGTAGTAAGTCATGTGGCAATTATATCTGCATTACCTGAAGTGTTTTGCTTTATTAATTTAAATTATTTGGAAGTAGTATTCAATTTATGAAGATTTCCAGATAATGCTATTTTTTTTTTTTTTGCTTTCCTTCAGATCATATGTATTTAACTTTAAAATTCTGACATCTGTTATTCTTTTCTATAACTTTGGGGCATCTAAAGTGAAAAGCTCTGTTTCTCTTTCTTTTTTCTTTTTCTTTGATTTTTTGTAGCTTACTTGGTCCATGAACTAACTTCTTCATGATTCTTCATACACACTGCTGCACCTGTCTGCTGTTGATTGAATTCCTTCAGTCACTGTAAAGTTCTCTGTGCAGGTAGGCTTTAAAAATAATAACAAATCATATATATATATATATGTATATATATATTGCATATGCTATACATATATGCTAGAGAATAACACACAGCTAAATTTCTCTCTAGTTTGTTGGACTGTCATAAAAGAGTATTCAGACTGGATTCACTGGTTGGAGAAAGGATTATCACAAGTCTTTACAGATTAGCTTCATTATTTGCCTAGAGCACAAGAGAAATTCTACCTTTATAAAAGTTCAGTTCAGTTCAGTTCAGTCGCTCAGTTGTGTCTAACTCTTTGAGACCCCATGAATTGCAGCATGCCAGGCCTCCCTGTCCATCACCAACTCCCGGAGTTCACTCAAACTTACATCCATCCAGTCGGTGATGCCATCCAGCCATCTCATCCTCTGCCGTCCCCTTCTCCTCCTGTCCCCAGTCCCTCCCAGCATCAGAGTTTTTTCCAATGAGTCAACTCTTCGCATGAGGTGGCCAAAGTACTGGAGTTTCAGCTTTAGCATCATTCCTTCCAAAGAACAGGATTTCTTTTAATGAAATTCTGGTATTTTTGATTTTATATAGGATTTGGGATATGTCTGGACTTTTCTTGAGGGCTGAGGCATATAAGGTACCTTAATCTCTCTAGCCTTAGTTTGTGCTTAGTCATTCAGTCATGTCCAACTCTGAATCCCCATGGACTGTAGCCTGCCAAGCTCCTTTGTCCATGGAATTCTCCAGGCAAGAATACTGGACTGGGGATCCATTCCCGTCTCCAGAGGATCTTCCGGATCCAGGAAACCTTAGTTTGCCAGTTCTAAAATGATAGTGATAATACTTTTCTCTTGGGATTATTGTGAGAATGAAATATAATGACATACGTAAAATGTCAAGTCCTTGGTAAAATGCTAGTAGCTTTTATTATCATGAGTTCTCATTGGGCCAGAACGCATAAGGATTGCAAAGTA
>NW_011494826.1:1944249-1955123 GCF_000754665.1 Bison bison bison | reverse complement strand
ATATATATATATTTTTTTTTTTTTTGGCTGCATGGCATGTAGGATCTTAGTTCCCCAACCAGAAATTGAACCCATGCTCCCTGAAGTAGCAGAGTCTTAACCACTGGACCACCAGGGAGTTCCCCTAAGGTGCTGTACATACTGTACTGCTGTCCCATAAACAGTTGGCTCATGATTCTCTGGGGAAATGTTTATGCTCTGGGAATCAAGGAAGAGCTCCCCTCCTCTGGTTTCCACATCAGTGTCAACAGAAGAGAATCAGAGTCTTAGAACTCAGCCTGTATCTGGTCAGGTCCCTACTTCCTAGTCCTTGCTCCCTACCACTCACTGCATTGTCATCATTATTTGCCTTGAGATCATTTGGATTAATAATCTTATACCACTTAATTTATGTCACTCAGTTTATGTCAATCAGTTCAAGAATCCTATGTTATCCTTCATTTCCCAGACTCACCCAATATAGTTCTGTCATTTTCTTTTTTTAATTTTATTGAAATATAGTTGATTTACAATGTTGTATTAATTTCTGCTATACAACAGAGTGATTCAGCTATACACATATGTGCGTTTTTTCATATTCTATTCCATTATGGTTTATCACAGGATATTGAATATAGTTCCTCTTAATTCTTCTGAATATTTCCTTACCTTTCTTACTCTAGAACCTAAGACTTCTCTGTGAACACTGCTTTCCCTACAGTTCTCTCAAGTGGCCTCTCTTTTCTCTTCCATGTCCCTCATATTGGTCTAAAGATAGGATAGATGTCCTACTGACATCTCATTTCTACTTCCTCTCCCTAAACCCCAGCTTTGAATCTCATAAAGTCTACCTTATGGATATCATATACAGACTCCTCAGCCATGTTCTGTCATTTTGTGAACATTTTAGCTTCTGCTTTCCTTTCAGTTTCATCAGTATCACCCCATCTGGATGGGTACTGGACGATTTCAGTACCCATGTAGATAGTCTAACACTTTCATTTCTGTAATTTTTTCTCTTCTAATGATTATATTCTCTTCCTACCTCAGCTACTTATTTCCCTGGTCATACTATTGATCTTGTCTTTACCAAAATTTCATCCCCTCCAAAATCTCATTTTCAAGAATCCACCCTCCAAAAACTACCATCTTTTTAATTTGTTAAAAATTCATTCCCTCAAGTACTCCAACTCTGGCAATTCTTCGTCCCCCACCTGGATTTGAGGTCATTGATATACTACTTTTTGCTCTCTCCTTCACTCTCTTGTCCATATTTCTTCTCTGCATCCAGTTGAAGTTTCTTGTTACAATCATACCCTTGCTCCTCCCTTTCACCATGCTACTTTCCTGGCAAAACTCCAATCATAGTTAAATGTAACAGCCTACCTCACACATGCACCTGTGCAGTTGACTATTCCTGAAGAAGAACATAAAGCCATGCAGATTAATGTCACTGTAATTCAGTGTCTAGTGGATCTGTGATGCTATCATCTAATCCTTATTAACTTCTTCAGTTCATTCACTTGCTTACTGTGCTGTCTAGGAGATGTCTTCTTTCTCTCAGACCTTCAACACATTCTCCTTGATTTCATTCTTAGCTGATAGCTTCACTTTCTTTTTCACTGACGAAACAGAAACCATCGTAAAAGAACTTTATAAGCTCTTACTACCACTTCCACCCACCTGTCTTCACCTGTACCTTATATTCTCTTACTTTGGATGAACTCTCTGTGTTCCTGTCTGAGGCTAGCCCCTCCACTTCTGCTGTGACCCCGTCTGTTCTCACCTACAGTATTCAGCCACTTTCTCCCTTCTCTCTTCTTTTTCATCATCTTTGTACTTTTCTTTCTATGAGTTTACAAATAGATCATAATTTCTTCCACTTAAAAAATGACGCTGCATGCATTCACTATGCTCCATGCCTTCATAGGGGATGATTATCAGGTGGCGCTAGTGGTAAAGAACCTGCCTGCCAGTGCAAGAGACTCAAATTCAATCCCTGGGTCAGGAAGATGATCCCCTCGAAGAATTCATGGCAACCCACTCTAGTACGTTTGCCTGGAGAATCCCATGGACAGAGGAGCCTGGAGGGCCCCAGTCCACAGGGCCGTGAGAAGTCAGACACAACTAAAGCAACTTAGCACACATGCACACTGTCGTAGTAAAGCTCTTGTGAAAATAGTTATCTATACCAGATACCTCCCCTTCCTCTTATTCTCTCTTGAACATTCTTCAGTCAGCCTTTCCCCATTACTACACAGAAATTATTGGACCAGCATCTTCCACATTGCTGATCCAGTGGTCAGTTCTGTCTTCATCTTAGTTGACTGGTCAGCACCACTGGACACAGTTGGTCACACCTTCCTCTGTAAAACGCTTATTCACACTCTCCTGGTTTCCTTCCTGTTTCACAGAATATGCTTTTCCTCTGCTAAATCCTTTTTATCTCCCTGTCTTCTAAACATTGGAGTATCCCTGGTACTTGTCCCCTGATCTCGTTTCTTTTACACTCTTGGGCTCATTACAGCCAGCCCTAAAATTGATACCCCTAGCCTGGATCTCTTCCCTTGAATTTCAGACTCATGTCCAACTTCCTCCATGATATTGCCACTTGGATATTTAATATGCTAATGTCAAATTTGCCTCTTTATACTACCAGTCTACACTTTCCACTGTTTTCCTATCTAAGTAAATGATAAATCTTCCTTCTAGTTGCTCAGGCCAAAGACCTTAGAATTATTCTGGACTCTTCTTCTCATACTCCAAATGCAATTTCCAAATGTGAGGAAGTATCTGTCCTATAATTGTGAAAGTAAAATACTGACAAAACAAGTGTGAAGACCGTGATGAAAAGGTATAGAGGCTAACCCTCAATCCAACATTTGTATTAGTATTTACCTACATGAGTTGAAAATTTATGAGCATGGATGTTTATAGCAGCTTTATTTATAATTGTTAGAATTTAGAAGCAACGAAGATGCCCTTCAGTGAGTGAATGGATAAACTGTGGTCCATTCAGTTAATAGAATATATTAACAGCACTTCAGAGAAATGAACTGTCAAGCCTTGAAAGACATGGAGGAATCTTATAAAGGCATCTTGCTAACTGAAAAAGCCAGTGTAAAAAGGCTGCATTCTGTATGGTTCCAACTATATGACACTCTAGGAAGGACAAAACTATGGAGACAATGAGAAGATCAGTAGTTGCCAGGGCTTAAGAAGGAAGGAGGAATGACTAGATGGAAGCATAGATGCAATTTAAGGCAGTTGAGACTGTTCTGTATGATACTATACTGGTAAATACACGTCATTATTCATTTATCAAAACCATAGAATGTGCAGCACCAAGGAGGAACTCTAGTCTATGGATTTGTGGTGATAATGATGTGTCGGTGTAAATTCACTGATGTGACAAATACACCCCTCTGGTGGGGGGTTTTGATAGTGAGTGGGGCTGTGCATGTGTGGGGATAGAATGTGAAAACTATACTTTCTGCTCAATTTTGCTCTGAACCTAAAACTGCTGTGAAAATAAAATCTGTTTTTAAAAAACTTAAACAAACTCAGAGGGAAAGAGGAAACAGAGATAATTCACAGACCAGATGAAAACTTTAAAAACTATATTTAATAGCTTCAGAGAACCAAAAGAAGATATTACATCATTGAAATAAGGACAAGAAATTATTTCAAACATATAGTAAGAGTATAAGAGTCCCAGATGTTAGAAATGAAATTTAAAATTAATTTAGTAGCTGGGTTGAAAAGAGTTAAGGAAATTTCCTGAGGGGAAATAAAAAGACAAGGAGCTTGAAAATGGGAGAAAAAATATAAGAAAATGAGAGGATCAGTCCAGGAGGTTCAGCATGCAAATAATAAGAATTCCATGAAAACAGAAAAATTAGATGATAGAAAATTATCAACAAAACAATACAAGCAAAGTTTGTAACTGAAAGAAATTAGTTTCCAGATTGAGAGAATTTTTCCTGGTAACCAGTGTAATAATTATAAAAGAATTCATATCAAGATGTATCTTTATGAAAAATTAGAATACAGTTATAAAGAGACTATACTGAAAGCTTCAGAGAGGAGAAACAAACAATTCTCATGCAAAGAGTCGAAAACTATAATGACAAAAGACTTCCCAGGAAGAACTATAAATAAGACTATAGAGCAATACCTTCAGAATTCTTGAGGAAAATGATCTCAGTATAGAATGCTACATCCTGCCAAACTATTTTTTACAGGTAGAATAATGACATAAAAGACTCAAAAAATTATCTCCTATACACTCTTATGTAATGAGCAATGGAGGATGCCACTTACCAAAAAGTTCAGTTCAGTTCAGTCACTCCCTTGTGTCCAACTCTTTGAAACCCCATGGACTGCGGCATGCCAGGCTTCCCTGTCCATCACCAACTTCCAGAGCCTGCTCAAACTCATGTCTATTAGGTTGGTGATGGCATCCAACCATCTCATCCTCTCAACCATGTCACCTTCTCCTCCTGCCTTCAATCTTTCCCAGCATCAGGGTCTTTTCCAATGCGTCAGTTCTTTGCATCAGGTGGCCAAAGTATTGGAGTTTCAGCTTCAGTGTCAGTCCTTCCAATGAATATTCAGGACTGATTTCCTTTAGGATTCCCTGGTTGGATCTCCTTGCTGTCCAAAGGACTCTCAGGAGTCCTCTCTAACACCACAGTTCAAAAGCATCATTTCAGTGCTCAGCTTACCACAATTAGGTGGTACCAAAAAAATTAGGGATCCAGCACAAGGGAGAGGCTCCTTGGTGGCTCAGACAGTAAAGAACCCGCCTGTTCAATCCCTGGGTTGGGAAGATCCCCCGGAGAAGGGAATGGTGACCCACTCCAGTATTCTTGCTTGGAGAATCCCATGAACCGAGGAGCCTGGTGGGCTGCAGTCCATGGGGTTGCAAAGAGTTGGACACGACTGAGCAACTTACACACACAGCACAGGGGAGAAGTGGAGGGAATTCCCAGGACAACAGCCAAACAGCAGGTCTGAGAGCTCCCTGCAGGTTGAAGTAGTTCTTTTTACAAAGGCGCAGTCAGCTTTCCAGGTCATGCTTGCCTTCAGGATTTTGTTCAGGATGGAAATCCTTTTCTTTTTCTTCTTCCTGAAGGGAGTGCCTTTCTCATTTGTCTGTCTAGCTCTGATTTGTACTAACAGTACCTGTTAGATTAGCAGTAGATTAGCAGTCAGACCTGGCTGTTACAGAAGTCTAAGAATCAAATAGTGGAAGATTGAAGCAAGGTATTAACAAAGAGAATAAAAGGGGAAAAAAAGCAAGTTAAGAAACTTGGTGAAGTTAGACTGAATGTGGAGGAGGGCCTGTCTGAGGATATCTCCCAGATTTCTGACACAGGCCACTGGATTAATGATAGTGTCATTAATGGTCATAAGAACACAGCAGGAGATGCTAGTTCAAAATAAAAATGAGTTCAGTTTTGGATATGTGCACTCTGAAGTAAAATTAGATGGACCAGTCCTAGAAGTGAAGCCCAGGATAGAGGCTCATTCATTCATCCTATACTCATTTATCTGTGAGGATTACAGAGATAAATGACTTCCTTCCTTCCCTTAAAAAAGCTCATAATCTAGAAGGGGAGACATACATAAGCAAATGATTTATAATATAGTGTGATCATTTAAATATGAGCAAGGTATAATGATAGCTCGGAGGAGAGAATGTTTTGCTTTGTCTCAGTGGGGGGTGAGGGGGGTGGTGAGGGTCGGCCAGTATTGGGAGGACCGAGCTAAAAAGGAATTTGACCAATAGACAAGGCAAGAGAGAATATTCCCGCACATACAAAGGTACATACTGAATATTTTACCCACCATACTAAAACTAGTTCACTATTATTTATGCATAAGACACAAAGAAGAAAATGAAACTGAATAAATAGACAAGTGTCAGATCTTAAGGAATTTGGAGCTTTTGCTGAGGCCGTGAGAAGTCACTGAGGTGGTTGGAAAAGAGTCAAAGTAGATACTAGGATTCACCAATTGTTGCTTCCAAAGAGAATTTTGATCCTTCTGAGAGCCCACTGAGAAAGAGAACATAGTCCCCTATCTTCTTCTTTCTAACGGTTACAATTCTTTTACGAGGATTTTATTTTTTAGCAATAATGAGGAAATAAAGAGTAAAATGACCCCCTTGCCCTCCCCATTCTTTTTTTAATGAAACATGGTAGAGTGGTGATTTGAAATCCATCACAGCACCCTCTTTTTAAAAAAAAAATTCAAAATGCTTCTTTTATTACCTATGAATTCCTATAGGTATTATAACCTACTTGTGGTGGGCTAAGTTAGTTCAGTTCGGTTCAGTTGCTCAGTCGTGTCCGACTCCTTGAGACCCCATGGACTGCAGCATGCCAGGCTTCCCTGTCCATCACTAACTCCCAGAGCCTACTCAAACTAATGTCCATCGCTAAGTAAAGGTGCCCCCAAAACATATCCAGATTCTAATCCCTGTGAATGTTACCACTGATGGCAAAAAAGGGACTTTGCGAGGGCGACTATTCTGTGGACTCAGTGCAGTTACCTGGTCACAGAGAGAGAGCTCAGACAGCAGCGGAGAAGGCAATTATGACCACAGAGGCAGAGATGGGAGTGATCTGGCCACAAATCAAGTCAGGCCAGCTGTCACTGGAAGCTGGAAGAGGCAAGGAATAGATTTCCTCTAGGGCCTCTACAGAAACTATAGCCTTGCTGCTACCTTGATGCTGACCCAGTGAGACTGATTCTGGCCTTCTGACCTCCAGAATTACGAGAGAATAAATTTCTGCTCTTTTAAGTCACCAAATTTGTGATACTTTGTTACGCAGCCATAGGAAACCAATACAGTACTTAAAATTAATATAATGCCGTATAGCAAAGTAAAGGAGAGGCAAAAACAAAATAAACACTGTTAGTGATATGATTTTTCTAAATGGGAAACAGTTTTTGGCAAAGTTCCAAACAAAACCAAACATAGTAATTATGTTCCTGGAAATTTTAGTGTGTATTGAAAGCATTAGCCATTGTTTCCTCAGCATCTACCAAACAGAGGGTGTTTAATAAAAGCTGGGTATGTGGGTGATGATGGATGGATGGATTAGAGCTACAGAGGGATTCTATTTTAAAAGTTCCAAATTTAACACACAGGCAGAAATTACGTATGTCAGAAGTATCTTTGAAAATTTATTGTATAGTTTATAAAATAAAGTGTACAAACTTACATGTTGGACACCAAGATACCATTTCTCAATAAAGCTGAGAGCCTTTTATTTTTCCCCCACATTAGTCTGGGTACTGTGTGAAGGCTTTGGATCTCTTTAGGGTCCCATTCAGCACTGAGATGCTCTCATTGTGAGAGCAAATGAAACTGAAACTGATTGAAAGACAGTAGATTCCTATTTCCTATCTCAGTGCTCATAGTATTTATTTATTGTTTGGTATGATAGCTGCCCACACTATTTATAATTTTGTATCTTTTTCTTGGGATTAATGAGCATAGTTCAGTATTCCCACAATTAATTAAGTGGGCTGATTATGGGACTCCATTTTCAGTGAATGGTGGTCTTGTCTCATCCTTTCTTCTGGTAAGTACTCATCTTGCCTAGATTTTTCTCCCCCAGGGGCATGTGGCAGTGTCTAAAGACCCTGGTGGCTCAGACAGTAAAGAATCCGCATGCAAGGCAGGAGACCTGGGTTTGATCCCTGGGTTGGGAAGATCCCCTGGAGAAGGGCATGGCAAACCACTCTAGTATTCTAGCCTGGAGAATCCCCATGGACAGAGGACCCTGGTGGGCTACAGTCCATGGGGTCGCAAAGAATCAGACATGACTGAACAACTAAGCACAAAGACATTTCTGGTTGTCAAGGCCGAGAATTGGTGGGCAGGGTGAGGTGCTGCTGGCATCTCGTGAGGCCAGGGACGCTACTAAACCTGCCGCAGTGCACACAACAGCCCCCTCTGCAAACACTTATCCAGGTCCAAAGTATCAGCAGGGCAGGATGAGAAAACCTGAGCTAGACTGTATGTGTACTCTGCTTTTGTCATGACCCCTTTGTATTGTCTTACTTGATGGCAGAATGTTTCCTGTAGCAGAACTGAACTTTTGTTAGTGGGCTGCAGGGAAGGATGGGTATAAGTCTTTGCAGGATTAAACATATTTTTAAATGAACCTCCTCTTTTAATTTTATCAAGGTAATAACAGTCACACACATGTGGATGTACATGCCATGTGTATATGTGTGTGTGCACTTATGCGGGAGGACTTGGAACACTTTCCTGCCCATTCTTCCCCACCTCTAGTTCCATTTTCCAGAGTTCACAGCATTTAGAGTTTTGCTTTGACTTCTCTTGGGGAGTTACCTCTCTAAGTGTAAATCATATTCTTCTACTGTTATTTATTGATTTAAGATATTATTTGTTGACACCTCATTATGTAAGGTGAGGATTTAGCTTGAGTACACTAGTCCTTCTTCTAATTGTTGTTAGTTTATATTCAATAATTCTTTTTCTGATTATTTGTGACTCTAAACAATACATTTAAAGTTTTGTTTTTGTTTCTTAGATGGTGTTTTACTCTGCTACGTTGCATATATATATACTTGTATATATACTGTGCTTGCTTTCCCCTGTTGTCTATTTCCCGTCGTCCTTCTACTGTACTCTGATATTGTCAAGGTTGACAATATTTACTTTCTGTTTTATAATCTATCTTAAGTCATTAATGTTTTATGAATAAGTTGAGTCTAAAGTTCGAAAACCAATGAATAGCATTTATAGGATATAACCATGTAAATCCAGTTCACTGAAGAACCATGTGGTATGTTGGGACCCTAGAACTTTCTCTATGTCTGCAGGTATCTCACTTCTGTGACACTGAAAGGAATATGTTCTTTGTACTCTCGCATTCTATTTTCTTTTACTACAAGTGCTCTAAAATCATGCCACATTTAGTTGGTAAACTGACATTTAAGTACACATTAAGAAAGATCAGAAGTGGTGGCACAGTTGCATAGGGGATATTCAATAAATGAATGGCCTGTGTGACACTATTAAGGAGAAAAAAGACAAGAGGAAAATGAAGGAAAGCACAAGAAAGAAAAGAATTTCAAAATAAGAGTGCATTCCAAATGGCCTGTTTTCTGAGGGTTGAACTGTATTTGAATAACTCACGTCCCTCACTCCAGTTCCAAAGATAATATTGCTGCTGCTGAAACTTGGGCTTTGTACTGTAACCAGAGTTTATTAATTGTCCTATTTCATTGAGGAAAAAATGCAAAGCAGACAGAACACTGGAGTAACTAGCTGGAAATATTCCACTGCTACATGGGAAGCAGCTTTCCAAATGATTCCTGTGGAGGCCAAACTCTCGGTCTAGCCAAAATAGCACTAAAGTGTGCCTTGATGGTACATTAAAGAAAAAAATTTTCCCCAATTTACTTGATTCAGATTTACAGCCTTTCTGCCCCCTCAAAGACATAGCATTGATTTCTTTAATATAAAAAACTAATTTCCTAAAATAGATTGCTAGTAACTGCTTTCAGTTATTTATTTAGAGAGGATTGTGCCAAGTATTGCTTGTTTGAATTCCTGTAAAAGGCTGAATTAATTTCATAATTTTCATAATTAATGTTATTCCTTTTCTGTAAGAATTTGCTATTAGTGTGACTGGTCATTACCATATCTTGTTTTGATAGCTCTCAAAGCATTTTTAACATTATAAATAAGGTATTACAACACTGATCGTATATTTTGCTTTATAGATCATATTTGATAAAACCTTTTGTTTTTCACTTAATATTGACATTTTTCATTTTATTCTAAACATAGCTTTTAATGGCTACATATTATTCTACTAGATATACCTACCATAATTTACTTAGCCAGTTTACCATCATTGAGCATTTAGGTATTCTTTGTTTTCAATGTAATAATGCATAATGAGTTACATTTGTATACATGTATGCATGCTCATACGTAATGAGTATTTTTGCATACAGTGATTTCTCTGATATTAGCCTTATTTCCTAAGATGCACACTCCCAGGGGTCAAATATTATAAATGTTTTCAAGGTTCGTTTTTGAGATTACATTCTGAAGTCAGTTCCAATTTACACATAATTGTCCAAATGATAGAAAAGAATTTTAAAAGTATTTCACAATTGTTTTGGTTTATGTGTCAAAATGATCCAAAAAACTGTTAAAAAGTAAATATGTGGAGATAAAGCATTTGGCTGACTATGTACATATTTTATTTTAGCAATGCCTCAATATTAGGCCAGAAGCCATTATTCATACTCATGATGTCTCAAACATGGAAAAGTACTTCTGATTTTTGCAACATAAAAGAAGTAAGATGACAGTTACGGAACTGAATGACTAGTCAGATCTGCTGACTTGAAAAATAGAATTAGGATTTGAACATAATAGTCAGTCTCCATTTAAAAGTCTAAACCTTTTTTCACTCTGAATTTGGGGCTCTGCTATATTTAGAGATATTTTTAAAAAACTAGAAAATAATAGAGAATTAATTTGAGGTTGCTAAGATGTATGCCACTGTTGTCTGAAGTTGCAGTTACAGTATCTTCATTAAGCTGTTAGTGTGGTTATATTTTCTGGAGTAATGTTCTAATTTAAAGATTAAGACTAAGTGCTAAGTGTTTAATTTATTTAAATTTACGTAATTGAAATATCAATTCTTTGGGGATTATTTCAGTATTATTTTTGCCTAAAGCAAAGTTACTTGCTTTAAAAAAATTTTATTTATTTATTTATTTTTAATAGAAAGATAATTGCTTTACTGTATTGCACTGGTTTCTACCAAACATCAATGTGAATCAGCCATAGGTTTACCCATGTCCCCTTCCACTTGAACATCCCTCCC
>NW_011494826.1:1938860-1944149 GCF_000754665.1 Bison bison bison | reverse complement strand
CTCTAAGTGGTGCAGTGGTAAAGAAGCCACCTGCCAATGCAATAGATGCAAAGAGAAGTGGGTTCTATCCCTGAGTTGAGAAGATCCCCTGGAGTAGCAAATGACAACCTGCTTCAGTATTCTTGCCATACTTGTTTTCTCCTATTTAAAAGTGAAACAAATCCTAGCTACATTTTTTGAAGATTATTATCTTGATAACTTGCTCCCTGACAAAGAAACTAGTGCAAAATAGGTAATTTTTAAAGCAAGTTATGTGATATATTTCCATGCATAACACTGAAAGCCTCCTTGCTTTAAGCCCTTGGAAGGAAAGTTTTTCTTTAAACAACACTTTCAACTCTAATATGAAAGAGGGATGCTGAAAATGAACACTGATGTTCCTTTAATCTCATGCTTCATAGTGACAAATCAGAGACCTTCTGAAGACTTGGTTCACATACACATAGTATGTAACAAAATTCCCTTCCCAATGTCAAATCAGAAGCTAATATTTAGAGCTTGTTCTGATTGAATATATAAAACCAAGCCTTTGGAATGTTAAATATAAAAAATTGTGTCCCTATAAATAACATTATTACTTAATTATGTTTAGGAACTTTGAAACAAACTTGTAAAGATTTATTGGTTGAAATAATTAATAATTTTTGTGATGACATTCACTTTAGAACATATGTATTTGGAAAAATAGAATTTGGGCATTTCAAGTAGAGGAAAAAATTCCAGATCTCAGTTTTTTAACTTTAAAAAAAATTTTTATGTTTAAAATATGTCTACAGTCTGCCCTTCTAGGATTATTCTAGGAAATTATTCTAGGAAATCTTTCACTGTTAAAGCATGAAGGTTCCTACTTGTAATTAAATTATATATTCCAAATTCCAAATTAAATTGTCCTTGCCCACTGTTGAGCAGTGTGTAAATACATTTTAAAAAATAGCTGTGTCTGGGACTTCCCCTGCGGTCCAGTGCTTAATACTCCATGCTCCCAATGCAGGGGGCACAGCTTTGATCCCTGGTCAGGGAGCTAAGATCCTTTATGCCACATGACCCAGCTAAAAAAAATTAAAATATTAAATAAAAAATTAAAAATAAGTATGTCATGCAAAAAGTTCTAAATTCTTTGATCAACCCTGATAATAGATTATAATTTTAAAATGTTAAAAAATTTTTGTTCTTAAGTAAACTTATTTTTTTAAGCATTTCACTGTGTTCTTTCTAACTTTGTAGTTATAACATGAAAAGACCACATATGGTTTTCAAAATGCTTATGTTTGCATACTTGATGAACTTTGTTCACCTTATAGCATGTTTAAAAAACTGATAATTAGAAGATCATGTCACTTAAGAGCTAAACAGTGCTAAAAGATGAAAGTATACAGTTTTTTGTTAATATAGTGATAGCTTAAAGAAACCCATGTATATCTTGAGAGGATATGTTAAAAACTTGATTTAAGAAATGATGATCCATATCTTTGATTCAATAGGAAATGTGTGATGTTATTATTAAGTCTTAGTATCTACTAACCTGCCTTTTTTTGGCATAAGCACTGAAAAGTTAAGGACTTCTCAGACTTTGTTGTTGTTCAGCCAGTAAGTTGTGTCTGACTCCCTCAACCCCATGAACTAACCGTAGCGCGCCAGGCTTCCCTGTCCGTCACTATCTCACAGAGTTTGCTCACATTCATGTGCATTGAGTTAGCGATGCTATCCAATCATCTCATCCTCTGCCACTCGCTTCTTCTCTTGCCCTCAATCTGTCTCGGCATCAGGGTCTTTTCCAATAAGTCGGCTCTTTGCATCAGGTGGCCAAAGTATTGGAGCTTCAGCTTCAGTCCTTCCAATGAATATTCAGGGTTGATTTCCTTTGGGATTCACTGGTTTGATCTCCTTGCAGTCCAAGGGACTCTCTAGAGTCTTCTCCAGCACTGCAATTCGGAAGCATCAATTTTTGGCACTCAGCCTTCTTGATGGTCCACCTCACATCCATACATGACTACTGGAAAAACCATAGCTTTGATTTAGGATTATATAAACATTTTTAATTCTCTTATTTTTACCTATGGTATCATTAATTTTAACATGAAACTCCCATTTAAGGACAAATTTGGTTCTTTTATGAGCCTTTTAATTTTCATCTTTTCTGTGATCACACTTCTAGAACATGTGGAATGAAAATGTAATTTCATACTCTATGATGAGAAAGAAAATATATTCCCTTATCGCAGGATGAAGGTATTGTTTCCATCTGAATATATTATATCCTAGGTAGCCTGTAAAAGTGAATGTCTCTGAAAGTATGATTTAGCTTTTATACTTTAGTAAGATTTATTTACATAGACAGTTTTTAGAAACTGTTGTCAATGAAAATTAATATTGGACAATGTAGTCTGTGAGTACTGTTTAGTGAGAAGTGGATTGTTCTTGAGTAATTATTATTTGAATTATTGCAACCTGGGTAGTTAGACAACCTTAGGAATTGCTAAACTCTATAAGAGGACATTGTCTTTATGGATCATAAGTTTTCAACTTTCCCCCAAGTCAGTACTTCAGCTTTAAATTTAATGTGATTGTCGAATAGCTGGGCTTCCCTAGTGGCTCTGACGGTAAAGAATCCACTTGCAGTGCAGGACACCTGGGTTCGATCCCTGGGTTGGGAAGACCCCCTGGAGGAGGGCAGGGCAACCTACCGTGGTATTCTTCCCTGGAGAATCCCCATGGCGGGCTACAGTCCGTGGGGTCGCAAAGAGTCGAACATTTCTGAGTGACTAAGCTTAGCACACAGCACATCGAATAGCTGTAGGTAGCAGTGGAATAGCTTTCTTTCATGTAAGACTTGGTACACAGACAGAATTGTGTAAAAATAACAATTATGATTTCTCTCAACAGCTGTGACATCTTATGAGGATCTTGGACTCTTTGCATTTGGATTACCTGGAAAGGTAATTTTTTTTCTCCTTGCTGTATTCAAAATCCTGAAAGGCAGTTTTTCCCTTCCATTTCCAGTTAGAAAAGACAAGTATATATAGGAGGAAGAAATTAAAGGAATAAAAGGAAACTAAAGTGAAGAAAAGGAATGATGGGAGCAGGAAGAGAAAGAAGAAATCTCTATGACCTTCCTAAAAATGCATTGATAAATATAATTCAACACTTAAATTTTTTAGTGTTTTTTATTCTAATGAAGGGGAGCAGTGACTTATAATTTTAAATCAATACAATGGCCTGTTTTAACATTTTGTGATTAATGTTGATTAGATTATATTTGAATTCTCATGAAGACTGAACAAGACAGATGCATGGAATTAACCTTATAGCATGTTTATAAAATTGATAATTAGAAGATCATGTCATTTAAGAGCTGAATAGTGCTAAAAGATGATCCTTCATTTATAAGTGAGGAAATTAAGGCCCAGAGAAGGGAAAGGGCCTATTTGTCTATAATTACTCAAGCCAGTATGGAACCACAGGACTCCAGACTCAAAATCTATTACTTTTCCTCCCCAGAATAAGAGGAATAACAACAGTATTTATGGGGCATTCATTTGTGGTAGGCATGCTAAACTAGTTTAGTTAAACTAATTACCTGTCTTCTTCCACAGATAATCTGGAGTTAAATATTATTGTTAGTGTTTTAATAATTATTTTTGTTTCTGAAGAGCTATCATACTTCTAAAACCCATTTATATGTTTATTCCAAACAGAGCTTTTTCTTTGCATTTTGTAAATCTGTTGTTTGTGTTTTTTGTTTGTTTTTAATCTAAAAGGATGCTATTTTGTTGTTGGCTGAACTAACCTTTAAGAATTAAGTCTGAGAGGAAAAAGATACAGCTATGTAATGAGGGGCGGGAGATGTGTATTTGCATTCAAATTAACTTTGTATTTAAAGTACAAAAGAGAATATTTAAATCATGTTATATAGTCTCATGGTTTGGATCCTTATAGCCTGAAATTTGAACTAAATGGAGACTATGTCACTTTTGAGGGTAAAGATTTTTGTTAATCATCCTTGGTAACAATTTTTCTTGAAGATCAGGATGTTTGTTATAATTAAGATCAATTTCCTGCATCCAGTTTAATCAAGGGAGAAGAAGAAAATATTATTTATATAAGAAAACTAATTAATTTAATACAATCTATGAACATGACTGAGCATCATCACTGTTATTTCACATTAGTATTTCCTTTGTTCCTTGGATAGCAGCAGAGTCTACAAGAAGAACATGGATTATTGAGAGTCCCCTTTTCCTACACTCTAGAGTAGCTGCATTATCATCTTAGTATATGCACACAGTTTTTAGTAGGCAGATACACAGACAGAGAATACTATAAATGAAGAGCTATTTGTTTGTTTAATATTTTCTCTCAACTTCCAGAGTTGGGTTGAAACTTTCCTATTTCCTTCTTCCCAGATGTTACATGAGTATAGATATGACATATGATAGGGTCACATTATTCTGAAGTTAAATATTTTTGAAGTGATTTGAACCTTTTAGGAAAACTGTTTTAATTGTCTATACATGGTTTATGTGCTTGGCAAACATTTATTGAGCAAATACCATGTGGCCATGCACTGCACCAGGCATGAGAAAGACAGGTAGATGGGTAGGTATATTGACTTTCTAGATCAAAAATGCTTCAACTGAGCCAGAAAATGGGAAAATACTCATCAACGCATTGATATTATTGCTTTTTGCAGTATATTCATAGAAAAATCCAAATTTCATGTGTGACTGACAACAGATATTAATTGCATATGAAAGACGGTGTACAGAAATTTCACAAAAGTCTTTTCACAAATAACTGTGACATTTTGGAACTAATTTTTAAATGGGATGGCATGTAAAGGTTTTTCTGGAGAATATTAGAATGATAATTATCATATCTTCAAAGACATCTTCCCAGATGTTTCTATCATTAGCCCTGCTTTCCAAGACCTCCATGTCTTGATGACTTAGTTTGTTCCCAGGATCAGATCAGATCAGTCGCTCAGTCATGTCCGACTCTTTGCGACCCCATGAATCGCAGCACGCCAGGCCTCCCTGTCCATCACCAACTCCCGGAGTTCACTCAGACTCACGTACATCGAGTCAGTGATGCCATCCAGCCATCTCATTCTCTGTCGTCCCCTTTTCCTCCTGCCCCCAATCCCTCCCAGCATCAGAGTCTTTTCCAAGGAGTCAACTCTTCGCATGAGGTGGCCAAAGTACTGGAGTTTCAGCTTTAGCATCATTCCTTCCAAAGAAATCCCAGGGCTGATGTCCTTCAGAATGGACTGGTTGGGTCTCCTTGCAGTCC
>NW_011494826.1:1934599-1938690 GCF_000754665.1 Bison bison bison | reverse complement strand
CGTCTTTTAATTTCATGGCTGCAGTCACCATCTGCAGTGATTTTGGAGCCCAGAAAAATAAAGTCTGACACTGTTTCCACTGTTTCCCCATCTATTTCCCATGAAGTGGTGGGACCGGATGCCATGATCTTCGTTTTCTGAACGTTGAGCTTTAAGCCAACTTTTTCACTCTCCACTTTTACTTTCATCAAGAGGCTTTTGAGTTCCTCTTCACTTTCTGCCATAAGGGTGGTGTCATCTGCATATCTGAGGTTATTAATATTTCTCCTGGCAATCTTGATTCCAGTTTGTATTTCTTCCAGTCCAGGATTTCTCATGATGTACTCTGCATATAAGTTAAATAAGCAGGGTGACAATATACAGCCTTGACGAACTCCTTTTCCTATTTGGAACCAGTCTATTGTTCCATGTCCATTTCTAACTGTTGCTTCCTGACCTGCATTCAAATTTCTCAAGAGGCAGATCAAGTGGTCTGGTATTCCCATCTCTTTCAGAATTTTCTACAGTTTATTGTGATCCACACAGTCAAAGGCTTTGGCATAGTCAATAAAGCAGAAATAGATGTTTTTCTGGAACTCTCTTGCTTTTTCCATGATCCAGTGGATGTTGGCAATTTGATCTCTGGTTCCTCTGCCTTTTCTAAAACTAGCTTGAACATCAGGAAGGCAAATGGAATTCCTAGGAGAAGAAGGGTGATCGCTTTCCAGTCCATGCACGACTGAATGATCTTAGATAGCTAGTCAGCTCCAGACATACATTGGAAGTATAGATTCACCAAGATTTAAGTGATTGAAAGGCCTGAGTGGAAGCAGAATATTTAATCATTTCTTCTGAGTACATCTGATGACCAAGAATGGATAAAGTGCCGTCTTGTATTTCCCAGGAATCTCATCAAAGATCACAAGTTAGCAAGGCTCAGGCATATTTTGTTTGGCTCAAATCTTTTTTTTATTTTTAGCTGATTGCCAACTAAGAGTTATGACATTTTGAAAGAATTCCGTTTCTGACTTTCCTTGAACAATCAGAAGATCTAGCTACATTGGATTCACATTCTCACATGTCAGCAACTGGCCAGAGCTGTATAACAGCTGCCACATTTTGAAAGAGGAGAAATTCTCCAATGTATTAAGGTCTTCACTACCTCCTATTGTCTTAATACTCAGCCCACTGTGTGTTACTGAGTTTAAAATGCTTCGGTTTTCAGATATGTGGGCTCTAGAGTTTTCTGCTCTAGAATTAATTTATCCCTGCAACAAGGCTCCCATGTTCAAGGCTTGGTGTTTGCCAAGCTGATACACTCTGAAGATTATATTTCCCTTTATACAATACAGCATTGGCGCAACACACCTCAAGCTGTTTCAGTATGCCTAGCAAAGCAATGTGATATAACCAATTAAAAAAAAAAAAAAAAAAGACCAAATTAAAAAAAATGAGACCAAATAAATTCAACTTCAATTCTTTGGTACTTTGATAACCATTGATTCCCTAGCTTTTTAACACTTTTAACTGTTTTAAAAATGGCTGCCAAGGAAACTTACAAAAGTGTGCTTTATAGTAACCATGGAACTATTAAAGAAAGGCTTTTTATGTGATGATTATTAGTTTTATATATTACAAATAGCTGGCAGAGTGTGTTCTTTTCAGTTTCTCTTCACTCAATTTCTGCATCTGTTTTCAAGTAATAGTTATTGAATTTTAATAAAATACCAATCCTTTTATATTGTTTCCCCTTTCATCTTCTGAATACATTTGTTCTTTTATAGGTGATGGTGGCGAGCACCATAATAATTCAGAACATTGGAGGTAAGCAATTGCAAGTGCACAGCTTATGCCTAGACGTGGTGGAAACGATTTCCTCCTTTGGTTTCTTGCTTGCTACGGGTCCAGCAGGGAACCTAAACCTCTATAGACATAGGTATCTCAGAAGCCCTGTGTGTTGACCTATTAGTCTTTCTTTTTTAAAAGATCCTTTTTAGCAGTCCTTGTAGGACAATAGCTTCTAAATCCAGCTGCAGCCAAACCCTTGCTTTCGATCTTGTTGTTAGGTCTGTAGCGCACCTCTGAAGCGCTGGTTTTCTGTAGTTGTGGTAGTGGTGAAGTACAGCTTGGAAAAACTCTCCAGGTGATTCTGGGGTAGTTCCCCTCTGTTTTTGTCCTGATCACCTGCTGTGATGTATACTGCTTTAGAAGGAGGGATGTTCCATGGCTGTGAACAGTCATGTGTAGAAAGGCAATCTCCTTTTGTAAGCACGAAATCGAAAATGACCATGTGGTGTACAAAATAAATATGCTTGAGACAAATAAGTATTCTCACATTTTTTGGAATTCCCTATTTTCCCATTTAAAAAAAAAATGATCTGGTATCAAGAACTACAGAAACAAAAAGTACTGTTAAGTTAATTATTGATCATTATTGACTAAATGTATTAAACATTTAAATCCAAAATCCTATGGGAATCATATTTGTATATGTTGTAAAGAAGTTACCATGCTGAACAATGTCTTAATTTTCTTTTACCATTTACTTGAGTGCTAAATAAATGTTTTTAATGTAAAGTTAAATACACAGAGTTAATATGATTACTAAGAACCATCAATCACAGTTTGTATTTTATGTAGAATTTTCAACTCAGGAATTTCGATCTGAATTTGTGGCTGTGGCAAATGCCTGCTGCTGTATTCTCAGTATCCTTCACCCAGATCACTTCCTTGTCCTCTGAGCTGGTATGCAACTGTTATTGCTCCTGACTCTTTTAGCACTTGCTGTTAGGTCGAAGTTACCTCTGTATATGCATTCTTCCCCCACTATTATTATCAGCTCCTCCAAGTCAAGTATTAGTCTCATTTTTTTTTTTTTTTTTGTATTCCCAAAACCTAGCACAATATTTGGGACTTGATAAACCTTTTTTTCAACTAAATATTAGCTGAATATAATTTGTATGTGCTATTTGCAAGTACTTTGTAATATTCTAGCTATATTTATCAAGAAGACCAAAGGGGACTTCTAGACTGATCTTTAGCTTTAAATATTTGAAAAGCTGAACGTGAAACATGGAAAGATATTACAGTAATTTAGTATTATTCTGAAGGGCAGAACTGGCTCTAATGGGTAGAAATCTACAGTAATGCTGGTTTGGTTTCATTTGAAATACTAAGCTTTGTGATAATGGGAGATGTCCTACACTCCTTTGAAAAAGCTCTGATATTCCTGAAAAAATTCAAACAGAGGTGGTTGGTCAGTTGTCAGAATGTTCTAGAAAGAATTTCTGCATTTCAATTCAGTTTAGTCACTCAGTTGTGTCTGATTCTTTGTGACCCCATGGACTGCAGCACACCAGGCTTGCCTACACTGGAGCCTACTCAAACTCATGTCCTTCATGTCGGTGATGCCATCCAACCATCTCATCCTCTGTTGTCCCCTTCTCCTCCCACCTTCAATCTTTCCCAGCATCCAGCTCTTTTCCAGTGAGTCAGTTCTTCACATCAGGTGGTCAAAGTATTGGAGTTTCAGCTTCAGCATCAGTCCTTACAATGAATATTCAAGACTGATTTCTTTTAGGATTGACTGGTTGGATCTCCTTGCAGTCCAAGAGTCTTCTCCAACACCACAGTTCAAAAACATCAATTCTTCAGTGTTCAGCTTTCTTTATAGTCCAACTCTCACATACATACATGACTACTGGAAAAGCCATAGCTTTGACTAGATGGACCTTTGTTGGTAAAGTAATGTCTCTGCTTTTTAATATGCTGTCTAGGTTGGTCATCAGAGAAGGCAATGGCACCCCACTCCAGTACTCTTGCCTGGAAAATCCCATGGATGGAGGAGCCTGGTAGGCTGCAGTCCATGGGGTCGCTAGAGTCGGACACTTCACTTTCACTTTTCACTTTCATGCATTGGAGAAGGAAATGGCAACCCACTCCAGTGTTCTTGCCTGGAGAATCCCAGGGACAGGGGAGCCTGGTGGGCTGCTGTCTATGGGGTCGCACAGAGTCAGACACGCCTGATGGGACTTAGCAGCAGCAGCAGGTTAGTCATAGCTTTTCTTCCGAGGAGCAAGTGTCTTTTAATTTCATGGCTGCAATCACCCTGT
>NW_011494826.1:1893675-1934499 GCF_000754665.1 Bison bison bison | reverse complement strand
AGTTTTCTGACTTGAGTTTTTAAGCCAACTTTTTCACTCTCCTCTTCACTTTCATCAAGAGGCTTTTTAGTTCTTCTTCACCTTCTGCCATAAGGGTGGTGTCATCTGCATATCTGAGGTTATTGATATTTCTCCTGGCAATCTTGATTTCAGCTTGTGCTTAAGCCAGCCCGGCATTTTGCATAATGTACTCTGTATAGAAGTTAAATAAACAGGGTGACAACATACAACCTTGACGTTCTCCTTTCCTGATTTGGAACCAGTCTGTTGTTCCATGTCCATTTCTAACTGTTCCTTCTCAGGAGGCAGGTCAGGTGGTCTGGTATTCCCATCTCTTTAAGACTTTTCCACATTTTGTTGTGATCCACACAGTTAAAGGCTTTGGCATAGTCAATAAAGCAGAAGTAGATATTTTTCTGTAACTCTTGCTTTTTCGATGATCCAACGGATGTTGGCAATTTGATCTCTGGTTCTTCTGCCTTTTCTAAATCCAGCTTGAACATCTGAAAGTTCACGGTTCATGTATTGCTGAAGCCTGGCTTGGAGGATTTTGAGCATTACTTAGCTAGCATGTGAGATGAGTGCAATTGTGCGGTAGTTTGAACATTCTTTGGCATTGCCTTTCTTTGGGATTAGATTGGGAGTGGGATTGGATTCCGACATTTGGTGGCAGATAAATCATCAGTTCTTTCAGCTCTAAGTTTGTTGATTTGCTTGCTTTGTTTTAGAAACTTTTTTTTTTAAGTCACTTAAAAGCAGTCACAAAAATTTTTAATGTTCCTCCAATTCAGAAAAGCTGGTAATGCTTGTTTAGTTTTTAGAATAATACCCTTGTGATTTTCTTCACATTTTCTAAAATTTTATTTATTGAGAGTCTACTAAGTAATACCTGAAACATATTTTCAAAGCTATTTTTCTTTTGTCTTAGCATGCATAAACCATTCCTTTATTAGAATAGAAATGGAAGCTTGCTGTTGTGAACAGAACACTGGGTTGGAAGTCAGGTGCCTATTTATTACAGGAAAGTTTCATGGAAGGGTTATACTTGGTTCAAAAGATGATTTGCTCTTTTCTTAGGTATTTTTAACAAGTCAGCCACTATTGCTGTAAAAACTTTCATGGATGCTGTTCTTTTTCAGAAAGGGGAGTCTCAGTTCTTAGAACTACCCTTTAGGGAAGCTGCTGAGCCTCTGAGGTTAAAGTCTAGGAACTCCAGCCTTAAGTAGTTTCTTGATTAACCTAAGTTGGGTCTGTGGAAGCCCTTAGCAGTTACTAAGCCATGTATGCTTGAGAAGAAACGGCATATTTATTTGGGAGGCTCTTTAATGTTGTACATATAACTTATTTGATGTTATTTCTTCCAAATGGATTTTGACTTTTTATTAATTGGAGATACATTAGATATTTATAAGATGATACGAAGTGTATAGAATCAGATTAAATGTTTGCATATCTTGCATGCCTACCTGCATATGTAATGTAGTTCAGATAGCATTTTTGGAAAGATGGGATATTCATTATTCGTATAAGTGGTCAGAGTTTTTCAGTGATTGTTTAGAAACGAGAAATAATATAATAAATTATCTTTAGGCCAGGCCTATACTTGACACTTTATACTTAACAGCAACACTTCAGGGTGGATGATATTATCCTCATTTTACAGAGGATGAGATCAGTGCTCAGAGGGGATAAGTGACTTGCTTACCTTTACCCCTTAATAAAGCCAGGATTCAAATCTCACTTTGTCTACTTCTAAAGGCTTTGTTTTTTCTGCTCTGATTTAGTAAATGTTGAAAAGCTATGAAAAGATTAAATGATGAGGATTTTAAAAGCTCCTTGGGGACAGGAACTATGTGTTTTCATTTGTTTTCCTAACTTGACCTAGTTTCTGGTAGAGGAACTCAATAAATAATATTTGTTGAATGAATGAGACAATTAAAAAAATTCTATTTAGTTTTGCCAAATACCGAAATGAATCCGCCACAGGTATACATGTGTTCCCCGTCCTGAACCCTCCTCCCTCCTCCCTCCCCATACCATCCCTCTGGGTCGTCCCAGTGCACCAGAACTAATACAATATTGTAAAGTTTAAAAATAAAATAAAATTAAAATATCAAAAAAAAATTCTATTTAAAAAACTAAGATTTTGCCTTAATGAGACAATTTTATATAGCATATAAATGATACAGAGAAACTGAATGTCCATAGTGTTTAGAATTATATGAAAAATAAAAGGTTGAAAATATTGAGGAAAGTTAGATCTTATTTATGTAAAATAGAAAATAAAGTATTTTAAAATCTTCTACTTTTGCGTTAGGTAATCATATCTCAGATTAATGCTTTCTGGCTCTTTTATTCTTTGTAACATTTAAACATTTCTCAGTTTTCTTGAGATTCTATGTCCCTGATGAATCTATGAGAAAACGAAACAGGGCCTTTAGAAGCAAGATGATCATGGATCAAGCAAAATTTTCCTTAATCAATATTTGTTCCATGAATCTTTCAGTAAGACTCAGTTTATTCCCTACTTCTTTGTATTCCATGTCTATAAGTAACTTGTTCATTCATTTAGGTTTTTAAGTACCTAGCACTTGGTATTTAGTAAGTCTTATTTGTGTGTAAGTCTTATGTGCTGGAAGAAGCACAAGCTGGAATCAGGATTGCTGGGAGAAATATCAATAACTTCAGATACGCAGATGACACCACCCTTATAGCAGAAAGTGAAGAGGAACTAAAAAGCCTCTTGATGAAAGTGAAAGAGGAGAGTGAAAAAGTTGGCTTAAAGCTCAACATTCAGAAAACTAAGATCATGCCATCTGGTCCCATCACTTCATGGCAAATAGATGGGGAAACAGTGGAAACAGTGTTAGACTTTATTTTTCTGAGCTCCAAAATCACTGTAGATGGTGATTGCAGCCATGAAATTTAAAGATGCTTACTCCTTGGAAGGAAAGTTATGACCAACCTAGATAGCATATTCAAAAGCAGAGACATTACTTTGCCAACAAAGGTCCATCTAGTCAAGGCTATGGTTTTTCCAGTGGTCACGTATGGATGTGAGAGTTGGACTGTGAAGAAAGCTGAGTACCGAAGAACTGATGCTTTTGAACTGTGGTGTTGGAGAAGACTCTCGAGTCCCTTGGACTGCAAGGAGATCCAACCAGTCCATTCTAAAGGAGATCAATCCAGGGTGTTCTTTGGAAAGACTGATGCTAAAGCTGAAACTCCAATACTTTGGCCACCTGATGAAGAGTTGACTCATTGGAAAAGACTTGATGGAGGGATTGGGGGCAGGAGGAGAAGGGGACGACAGAGGATGGGATGGCTGGATGGCGTCACTGACTCAATGGACATGAGTCTGAGTGAACTCTGGGAGTTGGTGATGGACAGGGAGGCCTGGTGTTCTGCAATTCATGGGGTCGCAAAGAGTCAGACACGACTGGGTGACTGAACTGAACTGAGCTGAAGTCTTATTTATTATAGGAAGAAAGTAAGGAATAAGAGAAGGAGGAAGAGAAGGAAAAGCCAGCAACCTGGCTTGGAACTCCTTTAAAAGGAAGATCAACTGGGAAGAGAAGACCACACAGAATGCATAAGTGAGCATATGGTTTCTTTAGGGAAGAATCTACTGTCAGAACTTCACAGAAAATCTTTTTTTCCCCAATATCAGTCACATACCAAGTATTAGTCACAGGGAACTAGTGTGGTCTAACAAATAGATTGGAAAAGTCTACTGTCTTTGAAAAATCTGTGAACTTTATCATAGAAAAAAAATATGACTCATTAAATTTAGTACTCTTATTCTTAGGATTATGGAAACTGTTACCTTTAGAAAATGGAGAACCACATGGTAAAATACTTCTTAGAAGCAATTCCTGATAGATTCCCAACACTGATGAATTGGGGTCCCAAAACAGACCAGAGCCAGAGAGAGCCCCCAGCTGCTTAGTGCCTCAGGCACCAGAGGGACATTTGCTGAGAGTCGTTGCTTAGACACAAAGTCAGAAAAGAAGCATCTGGAAGTTTTAATATTTAATGCTGTTATAGGGAAGAGAACTCTGGCTGAGGGCTTGAATTTAGTGGACTATAAGCAAAAGGATTAAGAACTGTAATAGCAAATAAGTACAGGTTTCCATATAGTTCCTCTAATTTGCTGGATTATGAAAGTCCTTTCCTAAAAACCAAGGGAAGTAGTTAGTGCCATGTGTGTTTGCATTTTCATTAGGTTTGTGATAGACCACTCAGTTAGCTAAAATATCCTAGAAATCAAGCAAGAAACTCAAATCATCTTTACTTAAGCTAAGAGAAAGTCCTATTAACTCTGATGAGTACGTGGTAAAAGTGAAGGTAATTGGTGTTTCTGATCTCGTCTCTTGCCCAACTCAAAATGCAAGGAGAGTGGCTTCTAGGAGTATGTTAAATTCTTATTTTGCTCTTCTGAAATGTGAAGGTCCACTGTTGATAGCATATTTTTTCCTTAGTTCTTTAAAAGAGAATAAAGACTGAATCACTGCTGCATATTGTGAAACGAGAACCCTAAATATTAGATTTACTGAAACCTCCTAAAATGACCCAGATTTTCCGGACTGACAGAGAACCCACCGATCTACTCTGGCAGCCTTGATCCACACCTCAGTTTGGGAATCTAAACTTTAAGAGAAATTCAGAGCCCTTTTATGTGGTCAAGTTGCACAGTTCCTAAGTCTCATAAACAGAAAGGGATAAATTAGATCATTCTTAGTTGAGAATTATAAAAATGCCAAATTCTCAGTGTTTTTCAAAATTGGGACGTAATATTAAATTAGAAACTTTTTGGCTTTACTTTATTCCTGAAAAAAAAGTTGTTGTTGCTATTTTGTTTTGGTAAGACAGGGAAGCCTTAGAAGTACTAGTTTGTACTGTCACCCGGGAAACAGGGGTTGGGTGTGCTGTTACAATGCCATCTGCTGGTCAGCTTATCTGTAGTCTTTTTTGAGGCCTGAATAGTATTGTCCGGAAATTCTGGAAAGCTCTGTCTGAGAGTAGGAGAAATAGAGGAAATTTGGAGGGGGAATCTTTCTCAAAAGTCCTTCCTTTGACAAAATTTACTGGTTACATGTCATTTTATTTTATTTATTTATTTTTTTGATGGAGTCAGAGAGGAAATTTGCATTTTAAGCAAAGCCTTTAAAGGTGAAAATGAAGCCTGACAGATGATCCAGGTCAGTGGTTCTGTTAAGAGACCTAGGCTTCAGACCCCTGAAGCCTATCCATAGGTTCTTTCTGATGACAGATTATAGAACACATTCAGTAAGTTGATAAAGACCAAGGAGCATTATGTATTCCTAAAGATGTTTCCTGAAGACTGGGCTATTGTAAGTAGTAAAAAGACACTGATAAAATGTATCAAGTGATCACAGCTCTTGAGGAACTTAAATTGTGAAGGAGAGGGGACAGAACAGAAAAGTAACCTTTTGGTTCTTCTAAGATGCAGAATACATTTTCTGAACTTGCTAGCAGCTAAATTAACATGTTTACTAATCCAAACTGGCTAGAGTAACTGAAGCAACTCTACCTGACTAGGACATGAAAAAAAGGGATCAATGAGATTTAGGTTACCTAACATACTTGTAATGTATGTTCTGTCTCTTCAAGTTAGACTTACAATACTGTGCTTTTCAATTTGACCTGTTAATCACAAGTATATATGAAGAATCTAGTTGGTACAAAGCTCATAAGGATACAAAGATACTGCCACAAATTGTTACAAGGCTACTATTAGGAAGAGAGAAACACTCACTGCCCATACTCAGAATAGGGAAGACAAAGTAGGAGCCACAGATGGAACAAAATGCTGCTGCTGCTGCTGCTAAGTCGCTTCAGTCGTGTCCGACTCTGTGCGACCCCATAGACAGCAGCCCACCAGGCTCCCCTGTCCCTGGGATTCTCCAGGCAAGAACACTGGAGTGGGTTGCCATTTCCTTCTCCATACATGTAATTTTTAAAATGTTTTTGAAAATAATGGATTTCTTAATAAAAAGTTTTATTGAAGTTTAATTATAGGGTTTTCAGAACAGTAAATATTCTGGTCAGTTTTTATTCAAGTTTAAGATCTTGATAGATGATAAAACAAATATGTATATTTTCCTAGGGTTATTGAAGGGAAAAGTTCCTCCATATATTTTTTATTTCCATTTGTACACAAAGTAGGAAAATGACCCTGTTTTCAAATTTTTTTTTTAATCCTTTTTAAAAACGAGAGGTTCTGTTGTACCCTGTGTTGAGCGGGAATAGCCTTTCAGTGGTATTTGGACATTTAGTAGGAATGCCAGGTTAATAAGACACATTGAATAGAATAAACCAGTTGCTATCCATGACTGAAAACATGTTTGAAGTAAAATTGAATCTCTTTTAGAAGGAAAGGCAAACTTGTTATTTCCTCCCGCAGTTCATCTGTGTAGAACTGGCTGACTAATCCTTGAAGAAGTTGCTGAACTTTTCCCAAGTGCTGAAAAACCGAATTCTGTCTTAAAAATAGAGCTGTGCAATCTAAACCTTCATACATGTATTTTAAATGTTTAACAAAAAGGATTATTATTTTTGTAAACTTATGGTTTCTTAGGTCCAAACTCCAGTTGAAGTCTCCAAACTCCAATTTGTCTTCTCTTTTGCTTTTTTTGAGGAGTGCTAGGAAGAGTAGCCTATGAGAGAACAAGGATTTGTGGGAAGAGGGATTGATTTTTGTTATATATTTTTTTCAATTGCAGGGTAGTGTTAATATCTCAGATATGTAAGAATAGGAAACTTTCTCTTCTGAACTACAATAATAGCTGTAGATAAAATAGAATCATCATGGTAAATCCAGTAGAGTCCTATCATGAGATCCTTTAGCTTGTCTGAGGCATGTTGACTAATCACTTTTCCAAACCAGCTATAAAACTGAAATGAAAATACAGGTCAAAGTGAAACGAACATTTTAAGTGTTTTTAGCGCTTCTAACTTAGGTTCTATGTTACAGAAATTCTTTTGTTTTCTTTGAATGCAACTGTGAAACTCAGCTTTCAGAAACAATTTATTGTTTAAATGGTGATGAAAAAAGAATAATTCTGGGGAGTGCTCCTTTTGGTAGACCTTTCTTATTTTTCTTTGCTGTGGTGGATTTCTTCTTCACTTTTCTTCTCTGCACTTTCTCATAGTGTAACAGTTAATAGAGTAGATTTCTCAAGCCAGACGGGCTGTTTCCACTGGGCAGGTTAACTCTCTGAGTCTCCATTTCCTCATTTGTGAAATAAAGAATATCTGCCTCATAGGTTTGTGGTGAAGAAATAAATGTAAAGGAGAAAGTAACCTGTAAATCACTTGGAATAGGCATCCTAAGCCCCCGCCCCAATGTTGCTCTTCTTGTTAATTCTCCTCTTCCGAACCACTTCCCCTTTTGTGTTTTTTACATCTCTCCCCTCAGCCTCTATGCTCCCAACTCATGTGTTTCTCTTTATGATTAGATCAAACAATATTAATACCTTACCACTTGCTATTGCCTAATCAAATTTTACCCTATTTTAGTCTTTTCTTAATGTACAGTTGCTTCTCCTCATGGTTTGTATAAAATACTTTCAACTCCTATGTTTTGATTAAGTTGACAGATTTTTTATTTCCTTCCTAGGGCAGTTTCTATTAAATGAGTTCTATTAGTTAGGTTTAAAATGAGGGAGAAAAGAATAGCTATTTAGTTAATGTGGTGAAACTAAATGATTTATAATGGCTGAATACCTGTCACTAAGGTATGTCTTCTAGCCCTAATTCTGGCTTTGGTGGTATGGAGGCCAGAACCACTTAACTACAACCATGGCTTTTGTGGATGACCCCGCTCCAGCTATTATTTAGAGGACAACATGGTGTGTGTCATATTAGGAGTCCATGCTGTGTATCTATGTCAGCAAAAATCATTTACAAATTCTTGCTTATGACCTGCCTGTAAGATAAGTCCTTAAACACTTCCTTATGCTATTAATAGAACACATGAGATGAAAGGTATGGCAGGCAACTTTTGGAGCATTGCAGGCGGATTCTTTACCAACTGAGCTATCAGGGAAGCCACTGGAAAAAACAATGGATACATAAGCATTCCTATTGATTTTATATTTTTGAAGCTTTTCCACTTTATTTTATTGAGCTGATTATTCTTTTTATGTAAATCTAATTAAGATGTATTCCTAACTTAACGTATATTTATAATATGTTAAGGTGCCAATCCTTGCATGAAAGTTTACTTGTGGTTAGGGAAAAATAATATATACAGTAGAAAGAGTGGTATCTTTCTTTGTTTCGTCAGTGGAGTTTCCCCCCCACATGAGTGGTTTTGTAGCTCTTAAAACAAACACCCGCATTCTCTAAGAAAGGAGCAATATTTTACATGTTTTGTTATATTTATATCTTGTATGCTGAGACTCTTTTTGAGAGAAACTTATGTTTTATGAGTTCATATTTCTTGAAATATACATGATTCTCCAGACTGGAATCTAATGAAATAGGACTCTCGTTTGAAAATGAAAGAGTTAAGGCTACAACAGAGGATAAACGTGATCAAATGATTAGCCAGGGGCTAATAGAAATTCTGGGAAGAATGACAGATTGTATATTAGGAAGAAATAGGATCTCATATTCATTGCAGCTTTTTACAACTAAAGATCTAAAAGAAATAATAGAAAATTACTGAAAGAGATGAATGTCTGAAACCTTAGTAAAGCATGTGGTATTGGATTAATCCAAGCAAGAAAGACTGATGGACAGATAATAAATTACATTGTGTAGGAAGTCTGCATTCCTTGTTTTAAAGGTACTTTTGTCTTTTTTTTTTTCCTTGCAAGATATATTTAAGTAGCCCTAGGCCAGTTTCAGAAAATTCAGTTCATGATTTTCATCATCACACCATATGTGTATGATTCTTTGGAATAGATAAAGTATTACAAACAAAGACCCCCAAATTCTTGAGTGGAGAAGGTTAATCTAAACCTTCCTTCCGTTCTGTACCAAACTGGTAGCATTTTTCCATATGAGAATATGAATGACTTAGAATATCTTTCCACATACAATTAATTGTGATGTCCCATAACTAACAAAGCATATGAAGAAACGTGCTGTACTTCTGCTGACTAAAAGACTTTATTTCAACAGCTGTACTTCCGCTGGGAAAAAAAGAAATAGTCATAAACTGGAAAGTGTGAATATGTGTATTTTCACTGAAGAGAAGTGACCATTAAGTGTTCTAAATTTTACTTTGCCATAGGTACATGTTGTTTTATTTTTTTTAAAAAATGAGAAAGAGTATATGTGTTTATATGTGTAAGCATTGCCTATCTTCATATAAACGTATACACAAACTAGTATATAACCTTTTTCCCCCAGGGTTGAGCAGTCACGCAGCACTGTACTAATTGTGAAGCTCAGCTACTTTTAAATTTGTTGGTTGAAAAACATACATTCTTTTTTTAAAACTCTTGGAGCTTTTCAATCAGTTTTTCCTCAGATTTTTGCCATTCAGACTTGGCATTCATTTATGTTCTTGGTTTTTGTAGGTCCAAGGAGAAAGTGAAATGTTTCCTGAAATATAAATAAGTAATAAAATTAACATGCACACAGAGTGCTCTCTATTCTTCATGGACATATACTTGTTGGCTCTTTTTAAATATATACTTAATCTCTAGGGGAAACAGAGATTATTACTCTGTTAAACTGACTCCAAATCATCTGGGTTTCTGTAGTTACTTAAGCATTTAAGTTTAAGCTCAAGTATTTACATATAAATGAGTTCTCTATTCTGTAACCATATGAAAACATTTCCCAGTGTGGGATGGAAGGTTTATAAGATGTGAGGTTTTTTGTTTTTTAATAGCTACACCAGAAATAGGATCATTATTAAAATGCTGTAAAAGCAGGTTATTTCTTGGATCCTGTCTGATAGAGTGTGAGAAGTAATGCTAACTTTGGGTTTTGTTTACATAATATAAAGGAGCCCTGTTAATAAAACAGAATAATAATTGTAAGTTTTGTCCCTTTAATGTGCTTAATAATTTCAATTGGATCTTTTCTAATCTGTTTTGGAGAGCAATTTAAAATGTAACTCATTTTGCATTTTGCTTTTGTTTTATAATAGCATGAGTCCACAGTGTGTGTGGAAGGACAGTAGCAGAGAAAGAGGAGAAGTGAGACTACTGGGGGGAGGTCTCTCTCTAATAAAAACAAATAATCAGATTTATTAGCTATACTTATTTATCTCTTATTTCTCTATCAGTTGTTGCTAAACTAAACTCTAATGCCTTGTACTGGGAGATAGCATTAAGAGTTTTTGTCTAGCTTCACGGGAAGATCCCCTGGACTAGGAAATAACAACCCACTCCAGTATTCTTGCCTGGAAAGTTTCCATGGACAGAAGAGTTTGGTGGGCTACAAAGTCCATGGGGTCCCAAAGAGTCAGATATGACTGAGCACACATGTACACATGCACACACACAAGCAAAATTTTGTTTCTAAGTGGGTTGTAATCAAGAACCTTTCTCTTACCTAAATCTTTTGCCTTGAACTTGAAATGTAAACAAAAGATACCTAATGAGCTTACCAATTATTCTTCTCTACAAAGAATATTAATTATTTATCTTTATTTATCTCCGTTCCTGGTATGTATCTTTCTTTGAGGACAGTGCAGTATGAATTAATCTTCCACATGCTGTCATATCCCAAATCGGTATCCGTGTTTCTAAATAAGATTATTCTGTAAATGGTTAAAAGTTATAGGATTCTAATAGGAACTCTTTTTATTCTGTCTGCAGCTATGTCATCTTATCTTTTAATCATTAAAACAGAACTTCCTGCTACTATATCAGAATTTTTATCTGGAGACTACAGTGGGTAAGAAAAAGTATTTCACATTGTATTCATTTATTTATTAATTCAATAAATATCTATTAAGCCCTTGTGGGAAATAAGGTAAATGTAGTTCCTGCCCTCAAGACACTTACAAAGTTATGTGGAGACAGTGGTCCTAGAGAAGGAACCCCTGCAGACCGCTGGTGGTAACCATTATGTTCAGAACAATGGTCTGTGAACCCTCTGACAGGCCAATGGCAATCCCTGCTTTCCATGGGGGTATGAAAGAGCAGGACAAGTATGAGCCAGCTCTTAGAGAAGAGTGGAGGAGAAATTTCTGGATATAAAATGTTGGCTGGAGGAGCAGGGAGGCTGAAAGCACTGACGGTAAAGGTCTTAAAGGAGGGAGCAGATAATCCTGCTGTCACTTTTCAGCAAACCACAGTGATAAAGAGAAATCAGAGTGATAAAGTTACAGCAGACTTATGTAAAATCCTGTTATAAAGCATTATTGGAAAAAAAATTGTTTCATTTCCTGTTTTTAACAATATTATATATAATACTAAACCATGTTATACTGCCTTTTTTTTTTTTTTATAAAAACACTGGGTTCTAAAGACTATTAATTCATCTTTTTTTATGAGGAAAAAGTCCAAATTAATTATACTTTTCCTCTTACTATATATAACATGAAATTTTGAGAAAAACAAACTTGAAAGGGCTAAATGAATCCTTTTAATTGTCATCAAATTAATTCATATAATTTCTAAATCACAACACCAAAACCCATCAGACTTTTTGATTTAAATATTTGGTTGTTTTGCTCCAATATTTTGTTCCAACTTCTTCTGGATTGCAAGGCAAGTTTTCAAAATTGAGTTTTAGCTTTTACAAGTTGGCTTCCATGAAAGAATTCTACTTAGACAACTACAAATACATATTTATAAGAAAAATATGATATAGTTTAGGTCTGAATAGGAACTGTGATTGATAAAAAGGTAAGGAGAAGTCCTTACCGATTTTTCATCATTGGAAGATGTGCTTTTGTGTAGTACTTTACAGTTGACAAAGTTTCCATATTCATTGTCACATTTGATACTTAGAGCTACCTTGTTTTATCTGTAGCTTTATCTAGTTTTAAGTTTTATGCTCTTATTTTGATAAACAATTGCTAAATGACACACCTATGTAAAATTTGCTTTTACATGTGCTGTAAAAAATAATGAGGACAACTTCTATTACTCAAAAAATTCTATGCCATAAATTTCCATTATAACTTAGTGCTAAGAAACTCAAGGCAGTAAGAGGTAAAATGAAGAATGTTAGGCTTAGAGTAAGGAAACATGTGTTCTATTCATTTCATATTCAGTAATCTCAGGAAATTAATTTAACTTCTTTGGCCGTATAACTTAATTTTGAGCCTGAGGTTTCTTTATCTGGTGTAATGGTGGTACTGGTATTGCCTTCTTCACAAAGTTGTTGGGATGACCGAGTAAGATATGATACATATACATGCTTTTGTAAGCTGATAGCATAATGTAAGTGTGGGAAATCAAGCAACTCCATAATGTTGTATGTCAGTTACAACTCAATTTTTAAAAAGAAATTGCAATAATAATGACTGTATAAAGGTGGCTTTTCCCTATTTGCTCTAACTGCCAGAAAGGTCAAAGTCAAATTTGAATGTATTGCATTAACTGTGTTAATCTTAATAGTTGTCACATGTGTTCTCCTTTTTCTTGATCCTGAATTTGGTTACTTCTATTTACTTTTTTTATGTCATATGTCTTTGCGGAAAGAAGAGGGACAAAAATACATATAAAGTTTTGGAAATAATTAAGGTAGTATGTGACAGAATTGCTATTAAAACTTAGGTCTTCTTTCTTTAAAAGTGATACTTTTACCATAGTGTCATTTTAAGTTAGTTGTCATTTTCTTATTTTCTCTAATTTGTTTAAAGAAGGAAATAAAAAGTAACTCCCATCTTATTCATATTAGAAGAAAATTGATCAGTTATTTTTGCATCAAAAATGAATTTTTAAAGCTGTATATACTTCAAAATACTGTGAACAGTTTGCAACATCTGTTAACGATGTTTTAAAATTGCTCATCTTGTTTTCAATGTAATATATATTCACTTATTTTGGATTTCAAAGTTTTGAAAAGCATTAGAAAGTGACTAATTATATTAATTGGTTAGAATGCAGATAAATCATGTCTTTAAATTTTAATACTATGAAAAAAGTTTAATACTATGAAATAATTAAGAAATAAATGTTATGGTAATTGATTTGACTACCTAGCACAGTTTATTTCCAGATAGAGTTACAGAGCAGTATTTCTTCTGTGAGATCAATATAATATTGGTGTACTTTTAGGTTTCGAGTTACAATAAATTGCAGTTAAGAATTTTCAGTTGTGCTTATGTTCTGTGTTATATGTGAGATTTGATGTACCTTTGTGAAAAATAAACCTTTATAAAGATGTTATCAAAAAGAAACTACTTTTATAATATTCTAATTTCAAAAATTATTATTAGAAGTCAGAAGCTATTTAATACTTATACCAAACTTTTATGAGGCATCTATATTTTTCATAGAGTAACATTTAAAAAAATCTATGGCTGTTATAACTTGGAAGCTCTATGTTAACATTTAATGATCTTGTCAGCAGAATATGATTGACACAATTAAGTTGTCTTGCATTTGAGTTACATAATTGATATGGGATGTGAGTAAGATCCTAATTCAGAACATATGATACTCTTGTTCCATTCCGTTCAAGAATGAAATTAAAGCAACTTATAAATAAATCTGGTTTTCATTAAAATATGGGGAAAAATCTGCATGCCAAAGCATTTGCAATGCAGCTAGGGATCTATACCATATATTTCATACTTGGAACAATTTTATCATATAGGATTAGTCCACAGATCACACGAGTTTTCTAGGAAGTGTAAAACTTTTTACTCTAAATCTTTTGGCTTGAAGAGAATATATATTTAGATCACAGTAGGAAACAGGGGTTCTGTTAGATAACTCTTTTCTTCCCCTACTTAGGAAAAATTTTAAGGTTAGCATATTCTTCTAAAATCTTGATTTTTCAATTGTGCTTCTGCAATTTCTTTGTACTGGCTTGTATTTCTCAAGCTGGAGTTTTATTTTGTAAAATTTAGTCATTTCTGCTCCTTGGAAAATATCCATTGCCAAATACAATTCAGTTGACTGTGACATGCACATGAAATTTGAGCTAATTTTACTGTGCATTACTGTATTGCTTGATTGTTGACAAATAGTAAAGAAAAGCATTGTATTTATAATTGGCTGTGTTAACATAACTTAATAAAGATAAGAAATGACTAATATTAATCAGTAGCCAAACTAGGGATAGAGAAAATTTTTTTAAAAGTTCTTTTTAATATCAGAAATTAAAAGTGTAGTCTTGTGAAGAGGAGAGCGTAAAGAAATCACAGTCTTGAGAAAAATGAGGCCGTAAATTCAGAGTGACTATTCAAGAATAGAGAGTATTTCCATTGCTTCTGTTACTAAGATTGTCACTGTCCTTTTGCTGATTTTGTAGACATATACAATGAAGTTGTTGAAGCAGATGATCTCTGAGGTCCCTTCTAGTTCTAACATTCCATAACTCTGAGATTCCGAGTTACCACTGGGAGGAGGTAAACTTATCTTCAGACCCAAAGCTTTGGGCAATCGTGTAACTTCCGTGGACATGAGTGAATTATGATCTGAAATAATGTAAAGTTATAAAGTATAATACATAATAGTAAATGTTATAGAGTGCAGGGTTTCCAAGTGTTCCTAAGAATCTTAATGCAGGAGAAAAGAATCTTTGGTCCATAGGATTAATGTGCCCAATTCTTGCTTTGTAACAGGAGGGACAGCAGAACTAACAGATGGAATCTTCTTTGGTGTGCCTCTGGGCCTTTTTTTCTCCTGGCGCTGCAACTGTCTGAGTCTGTTTTGGGTCACAGAAGGAAAGAGATTTCAGGCATGGAGCCCTGGGCTTTTTGCCAGCTTTAGAAATTTAGTTGCCAGGTGTTCCTCGGTGAGGGATATTTTGAAGTTCTCATTTCCATGCGTATTCAAGAGTGAGTAGAAGACGAATATGCCAGGAAGTGTCATGTTGTATTTGTAATCTCCATGCTCTCTTAGAACCTCCTGCATACCAGGACTTGAGGGGCATGTGCAGATGTAGAGAGCACAGCTTCAGGCCCATTAGCTAGAAATACTTGTGTGCAGGATTTAGTGTCTGGCATGTGCATTTCCTAAAGACATGAGTTAGGGTGGAGAAGGGCAAGCTGTGATCATGGTGTTTCTTCAGCTGCTGCTCCTTCTCTTGTTCTGTTAAAGAGGAAGTTGTCAGCACCCAGCAGTACCTTTTCGAGATACATTAGAGAGGACTTCTTCATAAACTAAGGTGTGAAAGAGACACAGTGAGTCATAACATTTGTGTTAAAACCCATGGGTTGAAGCCGATTTAAAGGAAAACCTTTTCTTTCTTTTTTTTTAAAAATTGAGATATTGATGCTTGTGTTGGTGCTTAGTTGCTTCAGTCGTGTCCGACTCTTTGCGACCCCATGGACCACAGCCTGCCAGGCCCCTCTCTCTGTCCATGGGGATTCTCCTGACAAGAATACTGGAGTGGGTGGCCGTGCCCTCCTCCAGGGGATCTTCCTGACCCAGGGATTGAACCCATGTCTCCTACATTGCAGGCGGATTCTTTACTGCTGAGTCACTGAAGTTAACATATAACATTGTCAACTATATATTGTGTGAGTTTCAGGTATCCAATGTATAAATTTGATACACATATATTGTGGTATGATTACCACTGTGGTGTTTAGCTGATACCTCCATTACCTCACATAATTATCATTTCTTTTTTGTGGTGAGAATATTTAAGATTCTGTCTCTTAGCAACTTCCAAGTATATAAAATAATTCTGTTAATTATAATCACATTGTTTTGCATTCGAGTCCCAGAACTTATTCATCCTCTAACTGCAAATTTGTACCGTTTGACCAACATCTCCTCCATTCCCTTACCTACCAGCCCCTGCTAACCACCATTCTATTGTTTCTTAAATTCCACATGTACATGATATACAGTATTTGTCTTTTTCTGTCTGACTGATCTCTTAGCATAATATCCTCAGTGTCCATCAGTGTTGTCACAAATGGCAAACTATTTTTCTCATGGCTGAATAATATTCCCGTGTGTGTGTGTGTGTGTGTTTTATCCCACATTTTCTTTATCCCTTCATCCATTGACAGACACTTAAATTGTTTCCGTATCTTGGCTACTGTGAATAATAGCCTATAAACATGGGAGTGCAGATATCTTTTTGATATCCTGTTTTCATTGTCTTTAAATATATGCCCAGATATGGGATTGTTGGATCAATCATGTGGTAGTTCTGCATTTACTTTTTTGAGGAACTGTTTTCCATAGTGGTTGAACCAATTCACATTCCCACCAAAAGTGCACAAATCTTTATTTTTCTCCACATCCCTGCCAATACTTGTTGTCTCTTGTCTTTTTGATGATATACATACTAACAGGTGTGAGATCATATTTCCTTGCGATTTTGATTTGTATTTCCCTGATTAGTGATGTTGGTCATCTTTTCATGTACCTGTTAACCATTCATATATCTTCTTTGGGAAAAAATATCTATTTATTTACTTTGCCCATTTAGAAATTGGATTTGTTTGATTTTTTGCTATTGAATTGTAAGAGTTCTCTATATATTTTGAATATTAGCCCTTCATCAGATACATGATTTGGAAATATTTTCTCTCGTTCTGTAGACTGCCTCTTCATTCTGGTAATTGTTTCTTTTATTGTACAGAACTTTTCATTTTGATATAGTTCCATTTATTTTTGCTTTTGTTGCTTGTGCTTTTGGTGTCATATTAAAAAAAAAAATTATTGCCAAGACCGATGTCAAGGAGCATTTTCTTTATGTTTTCTTCTATAAATTATATAGTTTCAGGTTTTACATTTGAGTATTTATTTCAAGTTAATTTTTGTGAATGGTATAAGATAGATTTCATTTTTCTGTATATGGCTATCCAATTTCCTCAGTCTAATTTTTTGAAAAGACTCCCACTGAATATTCTTGAGTCCTTTCTCAAATATTCGTTGACAGTATATGGGGTGGGAGAGTATGCCGAGGCTCCATAGTCTGTTCCTTTGAACTATGTGTCTGTTTTATGCCAGTACTGTATTGTTTTGATTACTAAAGCTTTGCAGTATACTTTGAAGTCAACTTGGTTTTCTTTCTCAGGATTGCTTTGGCTATTTGGAGCCTTTTGTAGTTCCATACAAATTTTAGAATTTTTGTTCTATTTTGAGAAAAAAACTGTCATTAGGACTTGATAGGGATTGCACTGACTATAGATAGCTTTGGATAGTTTGGACATTTTAACAATATTGATTATTTTGATCCATGAACACAGTTGTTTGTGTCTTCAATTTCTTTCATTTAAGTTTGACTGTCTTTCACTTCTTTGGTTAAATATTTATAAGTATTTTATTGCTTTCATGCTATTGTGAGTGGGATACAGACCAGGAGCTGACTGTGGCTCAGATCATGAACTCCTTATTGCCAAATTCAGACTGAAATTGAAGAAAGTATGGAAAACCACTAGACCATTCAGGTATGACCTGAGTGAAATCCCTTATGATTATACAGTGGAAGTGAGAAATAGAAACTAGAAATAGGGACTAGATCTGATAGAGTGCCTGAGAACTATGGACGGAGGTTTGTGACATTTTGCAGGAGACAGGAATCAAGACCATTCCCAAGAAAAAGAAATGCAAAAAAGCAAAATGGCTGTCTGAGGAGGCCTTACAAATAGCTGTGAAAAGAAGAGGAGTGAAAAGCAAAGGAGAAAAGGAAAGATACACACATCTAAATGTAGAGTTCCAAAGAATAGCAAGGAGAGATAAGAAAGCCTTCCTTAGTGATCAATACAAAGAAATAGAGGAAAATAATAGAATGGGAAAGACCAGAGATCTCTTCAAGAAAATTAGACATACCATGGGAACATTCATGCAAAGATGGGCTCAATAAAGGACAGAAATGGTATGGACCTAACAGAAGTAGAAGATATTAAGAAGAGGTGGCAAGAATATACAGAAGAACTATCCAAAAAATCTTCATGACCCAGATAACCACGATGGTGTGATCACTCACCTAGAACCAGACATTCTGGAGTCTGAAGTCATGTGGGCCTTAGGAAGCATCACTACAAACAAAGCTAGTGGAGGTAATGGAATTCAGTGGAGCTATTTCAAATCCTGAAAGATGATGCTGTGAAAGTGCTGCACTCAATATGACAGCAAATGTGGAAAATTGAGCAGTGGCCACAGGACTGAAAAAGGTCAGTTTTCATTCCAATCCCAAAGAAAGACAATCTCAGAGAATGTTCAAACTACCACACAATTGCAGTTATCTCACACACAAGCAAAGTAATGCTCAAAATTCTCCAAGTCAGGCTTCAACAGTACATGAACCATGAAATTCCAGATGTTCAAGCTGGATTTAGAAAAGGCAGAGGAACCAGAGATCAAATTGCCAACATTTGCTGGATCATTGAAAAAGCAAGAGAGTTCTAGAAACACATCTATTTCTGCTTTATTGACTATGCCAAACCTTTGACTGTGTGGATCACAACAAACTGTGGAAAATTCTGAAAGAGACGGGAATTCCAGACCACCTGACCTACCTCCTGAGAACTTTGTATGCAAACCAAGAAGCAACAGTTAGAACTGGACATGGAACAACAGACTGGTTCCAAATTGGGAAAGGAGTACATCAAGGCTGTATATTGTTACCCTGCTTATTTAACTTCTTCTTCTTTTTTTTTTTTTTTTTGCTTATTTAACTTCTATGCAGAGTAGTACATCATGAGAAACACTGGGCTGGAGGAAGCACAAGCTGGAATCAAGATTGCCAGGAGAAATATCAATAAGCTCAGATATGCAGATGACACCACCCTTATGGCAGAAAGCGAAGAAGAACTAAAGAGCCTCTTGATGAAAGTGAAAGAGGAGAGTGAAAAAGTTGGCTTAAAGCTCAACATTCAGAAAACTAAGATCATGGCATCCAATCCCATCACTTCATGGCAAATAGATGGAAACAGCAAGAGCCTTTATTTTCTTGGGCTCCAAAATCACTGCAGATGGTGATTGCAGTCATGAAAGTAAAAGTCGCTTGCTCCTTGGAAGAAAAGTTATGACCAAGCTAGACAGCATATTAAAAAGCAGAGACATTCCTTTGCTAACAAAGGTCCATCGAGTCAAGGCTATGGTTTTTCCAGTAGTCATGTATGGATCTGAGAGCTGGACTATAAAGAAAGCTGAGTGCTGAAGAATTGGTGTTTCTGAACTGTGGTGTTGGAGAAGACTCTTGGGAGTCCCTTGGACTGCAAGGAGATCAAACCAGTCCATCCTAAAGGAAATCAGTCCTGATTATTTATTGGAAGGATTGATGCTGAAGCTGAAACTCCAGTACTCTGGCCACCTGATGCGAAGAACTGACTCATTGGAAAAGACCTTGATGCTGGGAAAGATTGAAAGCAGGAGGAGAAGGGGACAACAGAATATGAGATGGTTGGATGGCATCACCAACTCGATGGACATGAGTTTAAGTAAGCTCCGGAAGTTGGTGATGGACAGGGAAGCCGGGCATGCTGCAGTCCACAGGATCGCAAAGAGTTGGACACAACCGAACTAATTGTTTATTTCTTTTTCAGATACTTCTTAGTTTATAAAAATACAACTGATTTCTGTGCGTTGTTTATGTATCATTCAGCTTTATAGTATTTTTTGATTAGCTCTAACAGTTTTTTTGGTTGAAGTCTTTAGAATTTCCTATATATAAGATCATATCTGCAAATAAAGACAGATTTACTTCTTATCCAATTTGGATGCCATTTATTTCTTTATCTTGCCTGATTGTTTTAGCTAGGACTTCCAATACTATGTTTAATAAGAGTGGTGAGGGTAGGCATCCTGGTCTCATTCCTGACCTTAGAGGAAAAACTAAGCCTTTCACTGTTGAGTATGATATTAGCTGTGAGCTTGTTATATATGGCCCTTATGTTGAGATTTCTTCCCTCTGTACTAAATTTGTTGAAGTTTTCTTTTTTTAAATCATAAATGAATATTGTGTTTTGTCACATGCTTTTTTGGCATCTATTTTTTAATCATATGTTTTTAACATTTTTATAAAACCTATTTTTTAACATTTTTATTATATGTTTTTATGTTTTTGACCATGTGTTTTTTATCTTACATTCTGTTAATGTGCTATTTCATGTTGACTGATTTTCATTTGTTGATCCATCCTTGCATCCTATGGATAAATCCCACTTGATCATAATATATGATGCATTTAATGTGCTGTTGGATTTGGTTTACTAATATTTTGTTGAGAATTTTTATAATATATTCACCAGGGATATTTTTTGTAATGTTCTTATGTGGCTTTGATGGTAGGGCATGCTCACCTTATAAAGTGAGTTTGGAACTGTTCTCTATGGTCCAGTGTTTGGGAAGAGTTTGAGAAGCACTGGCGTTAGCTTTTCTTTAAATGTTTGGTGGAATTCACCAGTGAAACCATCTGGTCCTGGGCTTTTCTTTGTTGGTAGTTTTTTATTACTGGTGCAGTGACCTTATTCATTATTGGTCTGTTTATATTTTTTTAGTTCTTCATGATTCAGTCTTGGTACACTGTATGTTTCTAGGAGTTTGTCCATTTTCTTAATTGAACGTGGCAGTGGGAGACTTTGGCTGGTAGTGAAAGGATACATTATAGTCAACTGGAAATTCAGAGAACATCTAACAAACGACTTGAAAGAGTAATACCTGTTATCTTTGATGCTCCCAGCTCTCATATCAGCATGAATTTTACTTTGTTACCATTTTGATGTGCACATGCATATATTTCAGAGTACAAATGATAGCTACTTTACAGACAATTTAGAAGACAAAGCAAATAAAAATTATACATAATACCATCTCTTACCCAATCCCGGCTATCATTTTATTTCCTTTGAATTTTTCCACCAAAACATTTTAAAAACATAGTTAATAATCATTATTTTGTATTTTTATCATTAGTATTTTCTGTTTTAGTAAACTGTCTTTTAAAAAAAAAAATAAAAGCTGTTTAACATTCCATTGAGTATGCTGTTTTTGACAAACATTTTTTCTTGTTGGTTATATAAGATTTTCCTCAACTTTTTAATATTATGATAATGTTATACTCACAGCTTCATGCACATAGAATTCTTTATATCTTAGATTATTCTCTCAGAGATTACCACACATTATCAGTATTTTTCCAGAAGATAGTGCTAATTGACAAGATCACTAACGTTGTGTGAAGGACCAATTATTCACATCCTTGAATATTATTTTTTAAATATTTGTACTCAATAGCCTTATTAGTTATTTCTTTAACATCAGAGATTGGATTTTTCCTCATGTGTATTTACTAGTTGCACTTCTTTTATGAATTGCTTAATTATTATATACCAAAGAGAAGTCTTTACTATTAAATTCTTAGGGAATTAAGTCTGATTTTTAAAAACTTCAACACATGTATTTTTATATTGAAACTTTAAAACCTTATATATGCCACCAGTACACAAAGATTTCTCAGTGCTGCTACATAGAAATATCTGCTTTTGGTATTTTAAGTATATCTTTCTAACTTTTTTATAACTCTGCATCCATTTTTAAAAAAAAATAATCAAATCACACATTTACCTACCTTTTCTCATTCAGTATTCTATTACCTTTATATGAAAAATGTAATATGTTTTCTCCTAGTAATTCATACCCTTTCCTGAAAATTTTAAAAATATGTAAAACCACTGTATAAGAAGAAAAATTATCCATCTTTCTACCATGCAGGTATAATGGCTATAAATATAGCTCCTTTCCATTTTTAATAAATCTTTATATTCCCTCAAACTTGTTATCATATTAAATATATTTATGATATATTCAATATATTATTTTATTACAAAATATGTCAAGGTGGTTTTAGTTGCTCTGTACCTCAAGTAGAACTTTTTCCCCTAATAGGTCTTGGTATCTTGATGGAGACACACTACTAATAATCATTTGTGTTGGCATTGTGTTCCCTCTTGCACTTCTTCCTAAAATAGGTAAGTCTCTAGAGAAGAGGATGTTATTTGTTTATAAGAAAAGAGAAAAAAGAAATAACGTTTAGGGGCTTTTAAATTTCACAGTTCCACAGTTTTATCAGAAGGTGATTGTGAATAATTTTGAACTTGGATTTATTTTAGGTTGTTCAGCCTTCAGCCCTGCCTAGTTAACCTATTACTTGGTTTGCAGTAGTATTTTGTCTGCCCCACTAAAGTAAAATCTTTACAGCGGAACATTAAAGAGCAGCCTTTCCTTACAGTGTGCCATTAGTGGTAAGCCAGTTCCAATTCTGCCGTACAGAGCTACATAAATGATCTGTGACAGATAGTCGGAATGTTATTCTCAGCCCTAAGCCCCAGATACCAAGCAGTGTAATAAAAAACATGCCCGAGATGTATAGCTCTAGCTGCATGTTAGGATCACTTTCCTTATAAATTGCTTTTTATTTTACTGTTATTTTACAGGCTTTCTTGGCTACACAAGTAGTTTATCATTTTTCTTTATGGTGTTCTTTGCTCTTGTGGTAAGTTTAAAATATACTATATTACTTATCTCCTCACTAAAATTGAAATCATTGTGTTAATGTCTTTTTTTCTCTTTACTCTGTTTTTTATTGAAAAGGTATCCCATTTTATTTCAGTGTGTTATTAAAAGCACTTTTATTCTGCAAAACTGTTTCCTTCATAGTATCTATTTTGAAGAAGCTTAGCAAGAATAGCATTTCAGGTTCAGTTTCTCTGTGCTTAACTAGAGAGAAGAGCACACCAGTTTTGTTAAAACCTTGGAGTATAATTCTTTGAGTAAGTCTAAGTATTCACTTATTTCTGTACAAGATTGTGTATGTATGTTTATGTTTTGGGGGTTCTCAAGCATAAGAATCAGGCTGGTTCTAAGCTGTAAAATCAATTTGAATCCTAATCATCTTAATTTTAAAACTTAGTTCCATTAATGAAACCAGAGCTTCAGGGGTTTACCCACTGAAGAGATCTAGTAAGAATTGGAGTGCCTGAATTCTCTCCCATCTGATTTATTAAGCATTGGTTAAGCTGTCATAAAGTTCACTGCACAGAAATACTGTTTTTCACATGTGGAATATTTTTTTAAATTAGCTCATTTTAATTATAGGAAAAATATCTCTCAGATGGTAAACTTTTTATAAAATAATTTAATATGAAGATAAAAGAGAATTTAAATTTCTGATTTCCTTTTAATTCTTCTAAAACAGATTGTAATATTCCAAAGACTCTCTTTCTGTGAAATTCTGGGGGGAAAGATCCTTTTCTTTTTGCTTAGCAGCTTATTCCACAGTCAGTATCTGTCCAACTTTAAGTAGGATTAAACATTTTAAACTTTCCAAAATACGTGCCTAAATGGCTTGATTAAACTCTTAAAATCATAAGCTTATTTAAACCCTCCTGGGTTATTGAGAAATGAATGAAAGAAACATGCCATCCAAAAGAGCAAGACAACACATCATTAGTTAAACCATAGGATAGAACCAGATTTCCAAGCTGTCAAAACAATCTAGGATGCATACAACTTAGGCCAAACTATCTTCTGGAATACAAGGATAAAATAACTTTAGATTATTTAAATGAAGTGAAAGTGACCCTGGTTCCAGTGTACAGGAATATTTATTTAATGAATGCTCTTAAAACTAAAAATACTTGACAGTGTTTCCATTTAACCATTTGTTGAACTTACCAACATTAGAATCATTGCCCTCCCTCCACAAACTGTCTGACTTGTATCTTATAAGTGAGTTGAACATACACTTATTTAAAAGACCTTTTTCTTTCTGTCTTATTGAGATATAATTGACATACAGTGCTGTGTAAGTTTAAGGTGTGCAGCATGATGACTTAACTTACATATATTGTGAAATGATAAGCACACTTCTTAGGTGTCACATTAAGAGGGGAACAAAAAATATTTCCATCATAATTTGATTGTTGAAAAGCATCTACATGGTTAAGAGTGGCCTGTATTTGCAAATGAACATACAGATATTAAAGAGAATCAGTATACATAACATTGAATATTTTCTTCACAGATAATTGACCACACAAGTGCTACATAGGTAGGAGTAATTAGGTTTTTATAGCCAACAGTTTGAAGCAGGTAAAATATATTGATACCACACGTCTATCGTAGTTTTCACAGTATTCATTTCTGTCATGGCAGATACTCTTTAATTTGATGCAGATTTCTCCTGTAGCTGTCATATGGAAATAATACCCTTATTCTGCATTTATTATCCTACTTTACAAACCATGTGCTCAGATTTTTACCTTTGAGCACAGTTTAAATTTGGTCTACTATGAGGCAGTGAAGACACACTATGTCCTTCCTTCTTACTTCTCTTTTAATTGGCATGTAGGCATACCTCAGAGATATTGCAGGTTCAGTTCTGGACCATTGCAATAAACCGAGTCACACACATCATTTCTGAGTATGTACAGAAGTTATGTTTACACTGTACTGTAGTCTATTAAATGTACAGTAGCATTATGTCTAAGAAAACAATGTACATACATTAATTTAAAAACACTTTATTGCTTATTCAGCCTTAGTCAGTCAGTGAAGTCGCTCTTTTGTGTCTGACTCTTTGCAACCCCACGGACTACAGTCTGTCAGGCTTCCCTGTCCATCACCAACTTCTGGAGCTTACTCACACTCATGTCCATTGAGTTAGTGATGCCATCCAACCATCTCATCTTCTGTTGTCCCGTTCTCCTCCTGCCCTCAATCTTTCCCAGCATCAGGGTCTTTTCCAGTGAGTCCATTCTTCGCATCAGGGGGCCAAAGTATTGGAGTTTCAGCTTCAACATCAGTCCTTCCAATGAATATTCAGGACTGATTTCCTTTAGGATGGACTGGTTGGATCTCTTTGCAGTCCAAGGGACTCAAGAGTTTTCTCCAACACCACAGTTTAAAAGCATCAATTCTTTGGCACTCAGCTTTCTTTTATATTCCAACTCTCACATCCATACGTGACTACTGGAAAACCATAGCTTTTACTCGATGGACCTTTGTTAGCAAAGTAATGTCTCTGCTTTTTAATATGCTGTCTAGGTTGGTCATAGCTTTTCTTCCAAGGAGTAAGCGTCTTTTAATTTCATGGCTGCAGTCACCATCTGCAGTGATTTTAGAGCCCAAGAAAATAAAGTCTCTCGCTGTTCCATTGTTTCCCTATCTATTTGCCATGAAGTAATGGGACCAGATGCCATGATCTTAGTTTTCTGAATGTTGAGCTTTAAGCCAACTTTTTCACTCTCCTCTTTCACTTTCATCAAGAGGCTCTTTAGTTCTTCTTCTCTTTCTGCCGTAAGGGTGGTGTCATCTGCATATCTGAGCTTATTGATATTTCTCCTGGCAATCTTGATTCCAGCTTGTGCTTCATCCAGCCTGGGATTTCTCATGTTACACTCTGCATATAAGTTAAATAAGCAGGGTGACAATTTACAGCCTTGATGTACTCCTTTTCCGATTTAGAACCAGTCTGTTGTTCCATGTCCAGTTCTAACTGTTGCTTCTTGGCCTGCATACAGATTTCTCAGGAGGCAGGTACGGTGGTCTGGTATCTCTTTCAGACTTTTCCACATTTTGTTGTGATCCACACAGTCAAAGACTTTGGTGTAGTCAATAAAGCAGAAGTAGATGTTCTAAGTACTCAGCCTTAAAAAGGAATGAAATAATGCCATTTACCCCAACATGGATGAATCTAGAGATTATCACACTAAGTGAAGTAAGACAGAAAGAAAAAGGCAAAGATCATATGCTGTCACTTACTGTGAAATCTTAAAAAAATGATACACATGAACTTATTTATAAAACAGAAACAGACTCACAGATACAGAAAGCAAATTTAGGATTACCAAAAGGGAGAGAAGGTGGGGACAAATTATGAGTTTGGGATTAGCATATACACACTGCTATATATAAAATGGATAAATGACAAGGACCTACTATATAGCACAGGGAACTATATTCAATATCTTGCAATAACCTGATGGAAAAGAAAAAAATATTACTAAAAAACACTATCACCTGAGTCTTCAGCAAGTTGTAATCTGTTTTAGCTAGTGAAAAGTCGTCCCTTGATCAGGGTGGTGGTTGCTGAAGGTTGGAGCGGCTGTGGCGATTACTTAAGATAACAATGAAGTTTGGTGCATACACTGACTCTTGTTTTCATAAATGATTTCTCTGTAGCATGCGATGATTTTTCTGTTTGATAGCATTTTACCCGCAGTAGGACTTCTTTCAAAGTTGTAGTCAGTCCTTTCAAATTCTGCCATAGCTTTATCAATTAAGTTTATGTAATATTCTAAATCCTTTGTATTCATTTCAGCAATCTTCATAGCCTCTTCACCAGGAGTAGATTCCATCTCAAGAAACCACTTTCTTTTCTCCTCCATAAAAAGCACTCTGAATCCATTCAGTTGTGTTGTGAGATTGCGGCAATTCAGTCACTTCTTCAGTCTCCACTTCTAATTCTAGTTCTTTTGCTCTTTCCACCATGTCTGTAGTGACTTCCTCTGCCGAAATCAGAGTCATCCATGAAGGTTGGAATCAGCTTCTTTCAAACTTCTGTTAATGTTGATATTTTGACCTCTTCCTATGAATCACAGATATTTTGATTTCATCTAGAATGGTGAATCCTTTCCAGAAGATTTTCAATTTATTTTGCTCATATACGTCAGAGGAATCACATCTCTGGCACCTACAGCCTCATGTAATTGTTTCTTAGAGAATGAGACTTGAAAGTCAGTATTCCTCCTGAAATCATGGACTACAAAATGGATATTATGTTAGCTGGCATGAAAACAACATGAATCCTGTTGCACATCTCCATCAGAGCCCTTGGATGACCAGGTGCATTGTCAATGAGCAGTAGTATTTTGAAAGGGGGCTTTTTTCCTGAGCAGTAGGTCTCAACAATGGGCTTAAAATAATAAACAGATGTATTGTCATCCAGGCTTTGTTGTTCCATCCATAGAGCACAGGCAGAGTATAGATTTAGCATAATTCTTAAGGGCCCTAGGTTTTGTGAAATGGTAAAATAGCATTGTGCTATTCTACTTAAAATCACCAGCTGCATTAACCCCTAACAAGAGAGTCAGCCTGTCCTTTGAAGCTTTGAAACCAAGCATTGACTTCTCTCCAACTATGAAAGTCCTAGATCACATCTTCCAATAGAAGGCTCTTTGGTCTACACTGAAAATCTATTGTTTAGTAATCACCTTCGTCAATGATCTTAGCTAGAACTTCTGGATAACTTGCTGCAGCTTCTACATCAGCACTTGCTGCTTCACTTTGCACTTCAATGTCATGGAGATGGCTTCTTTCCTTAAACTTCATGAACCAGCCTCCACTGGCTTCAGACTTTTCTTCTGCAGCTTCCTCACTTCTCTCCCTTCATAGAATTGAAGAGAGTTGGGGCCCTTGCTCTGGATTTGGCTTTGACTTAAGGAAATGTTGTGGCTGTTTTGATCTCTATCCAGATTATTAAAACTTTCTCCATATCAGCAATAAGACTGTTTCACTTTTTTTTTTTTTAATCATTCGTGTAGTCACTGGAGTAACACTTTTCATTTCCTTCAGAAACTGTTTCTTTGCATCCACCACTTGGCTAACAGTTTGGTACAAGAGTGCTTTCGGCCTATCTCAGTTTTGCACATGCCTTCCTCACTGCGCGTAATCATTTCCAGCTTTTGATTTAAAGTGAGGGATGTGCAACCCTTCCTTTCACTTAAACAGAGGCCATTGTAGGCTTATAAATTGGCCTAATTTCAATATTTTTGTGTCTCACAGAATAGGGAGACCCAAGGAGAGGGAGAGAGATGGGAACTGCCAGTCAATGGGGCAGTCAGAACATACACAACAGTTATGGATTGTTTGCCATCTTACATGGGCACAGTTCATGGAACCCCAAAACAGTTACCATAATTACATCAAAGATCACGGAGCACAGCTGATTGATCACTATCACAAATATGATTGTAATGAAAAAGTTTGAAATATTGTGAGAATTACCAAAATGTGACACAGAAACACGATGTGAGCAAATGCTCTTGGAAAAATGGTGCCAATGGCCTTGTTTGACACCGGGTTGCCATGAACATTTAATCCATAAAGAAAGAACTTCACAGTATCTGTGAAGTTCAGTAAACTAAAGCACAATCAAATGACGTATGCTTGAATTTATTATAGACTCTTTTGTTAGTTTTAAAATACATAGTGATTAAGGAAAGGAAACACGTATATAGTAACCCCAATTTTTTTGAAGGATTCCAATTTTTATTATTTTAATATTAATATTAAACATTAATAAACATTAAATGTTATTAATGTTTAATAATAATATTAATCCTGATAATATTAGGATTTTTTTTTCCATTGTACCTTTTTTCATTAATTATTTTTATCGCTATGCTGTGCTTAGTTGCTCAGTCCCAGAGAAGCCTGCTGTCCATGAGGATTCCCCAGGCAAGAATACTGGAGTGGATTTCCATGCCTTCCTCCAGGGGATCTTCCCAACCCAGAGATTGAACCCAGGTTTCCTGCTTTTCAGGCAGATTCTTTACCATCTGAGCCACCAAGGAAGCCCAAGAATACTGGAGTGGGTAGCCTATCCCTTCTCCAGGGGATCTTCCTGACCCAGAAATCGAACCAGGGTTTCCTGTATTACCGGCAGATTCTTTACCACCTGAGCTACCAGGGAAGCCCCATTTTTATCAATCAATTCAGATTAGTCACTCAGTCATGTCTGACTCTTTGCGACCCCATGGACTGCAGCACGCCAGGCTTCCCTGTCCATCACCAACTCCCACAGCTTGCTCAAACTCATGTCCATTGAGTCGGTGATGCCATTCAACCATCTCATCCTCTGTCGTCCCCTTCTCCTCCTGCCTTCAATCTTTTCCAGCATCAAGGTCTTTTCCAGTGAGTCACTTCTTTGCATCAGGTGGCCAAACTATTGGAGCTTCAGCATCAGTCCTTCCAATGAATATTCAGGACTGATTTCCTTTAGGATTGACTGGTTTGATCTCCTTGCAGTCCAAGGGACTCCAAGAGTCTTTGCCAACACCACAGTTCAAAAGCATCAATTCTTCATCACTCAGCTTTCTTTATGGTCCAACTCTCACATCCATACATGACTACTGGGAAAACCATAACTTTGACTATATCGACCTTTGTCAGTAATGTCTCTGCTTTTTAATATGCTGCCTAGGTTCATCATAGCTTTTCTTCCAAGAAGCAAGCATCTTTTAATTTCATGGCTGCAGTCACCATCTGCAGTGATTTTGGAGCCCAAGAAAGTATCAATATGTGTTTGTAAATCTATGTAGCATTTATTATTAAATTTTTAAAAATTGGCCCATAAAACTATTATTTGCTTAAATTATGCTCTCCAACAATGCAAATCAAAACCTACACTTAGTCACTTAGTGGTGTCCAACTTTTTACTACCCTGTGGACTATAGCCTGCCAGACCCCTCGGTCCATGAAATTCTCCAGGCAAGAATATTGGAATGAGTAGCCATTCATCTTCCCAACCCAAGGATCAAACCCAGGTCTCCTGCATTGCAGGCAAATTCTTTACTGTCTGAGCCACCAGGGAAGCCCAGATATTTATTTTGCTTAAAATTTTTTGACATAAATTTTTTCTCCAGCTGAAATATCTAAAAATTTAAAAATAAAGTTTGTTGTAACAGTGGCTCAGCATGATGGTATCTTTTTTGCTTTGTTTTTGAACACAAATTTACAGTGTTTCTAAAAGTTCTTACGATATTGTAAAGTTAAAAAATAAAATTAAATTAAAAAAATAAATAAATAAAAAGCACAAAGAATAGAAAAAGCAAATAAATAAATAAATAAAAGTTCTGTCTTGAGACAGAATAATAACAGATTGGTATTCTAATACTAATATTAGAACTAACATTTTAGTAAGTAATGAAAATAGAGAGCCATCTGAATGGATTTTGGTTAGATTTGGCTTTCCTTCTTCTGTGCACTATGTTAGTCATCAGAGTTGTGGTAGTTTAACTAGGATACTACTTGTAAGGATCTGTCCATCTCGTTGGGAAAATAAGGTAAATTTGTTAGAAAAAAAATAGAGAATAACATAGTTAATACATAGTTAAATGTTGATATATCTGCTTCAGAATAGAAGTTATAAGAGTTGAGAAGAGAGAATGATCACCAACAGCTAGAATAAAGAAGGATGTGGAGGGAAATAAAATTTGAGCTGAGCCTTGAAAGATGGGAAGGTCTTGGAGCAGAGAGAAGAAGGAAAGGCCTTCTGTGCAAGTGAGCAAGTGTTTCTGATGCTTAATCTTTTTTTTCTTTCTTTTTCTTTCTAACCCCTGGGTGGATCTTCTTACTGTGCTCTGCCTTCAGCCTGAGCAAGGACCTCCTGTTACCCTTTGTTATGGGGTATCTTCCATGCCTGTCCTGTACTTCTGCTTTCTAGGACATCACTTCTGTCTCCCCCCGGGCTTGGGCTTGAGGTGGGTCTCTGCAGAGAAATAAGCTCTAGTAACTGAATTTTATGTTAATATAAATTCAGGCTGCTAATGATATTTTCTACACTTGATCTTAGCCAGAAGGCTGAGAAGTGGTATTTTCTTATTAACAAAAAATAATAATTACATTGCATTTTGGAGCATTGTTTTGAAGTATTTGGATTTGCAAGTCTGGTGACAACAGCTGATAAAATGAAGTGGCTCACATACCGACCTTTATCAATGTCTCTGGTACATGATCAGTAAATGGTTCTTGCTACTGCCTCCACTAGTAGTGAGGAGGAAATGTGAGATGCTGGGTTTGGAGCAGGGCTGGAGAGACCAGCAACAACCTTCTACCCCACCCCATCCTCACCCGCTTTGGGGAAACATATCAGAAAAAAATCGTGAAATTATTGCTTTTGATTTTTTTCCTCCTAATAAATTGTCTATTTAGTTTTATTTCATATGAAAAACTTACCTAGAAATGTCAAAGCAACTTGCTCAATTATCATTATAGTTCTTTTTTTTTTCCCTTGGTGAGTTTTAAATAAGAGTAATTTTTCAGTTCACTCATTAACTTAATCCTGAAAGTATATTTTTTTCAGTTTATCACTATATAAAATTTTGATTGAATTAGTTAACAAAACTAGATAGATAGCAAATAGGAGTAGTGTTTACTTACTTGTCTGCTACAAAGGACAGATGCTTCCTTTATTCCCCCTTGCCCTTTTGTTTGCTGGGTTTCAGCCCAGAGCAAGGATTTACGGAATAATTATGTGCCCTGAAACAACCACAACAATGGTGATGCTGGCACAACTCCACTGGAGGTCTAGGAACAGGATGCCCACAGTTAAGAGTAAAATCCTAACCATTTTCACTGACTGTTTCTGGGGAGTAGCATTCTCCTGGATTTCTTTGAATTTTTTAAAAAATTCATTTTATCATCTCTAGTTCCTTAGCTTTGTGCTCTTATTCTTTGCCAGATTCATCCACATACAACAAAATAACATAAGTCTTAGAACAACGAGGAAAAACAGTGCCCATGCATCAGCCATCCCTCCCCCTTTGCATCTGCCTGTGGTCATTTCTAAAACTGCTATTAATATTTCTCTATCTGCTACTGATGCCAGGTCCACAAATAGCCGTATAGGGGAACATCATGTTCCCATTCTGAGCTGCATTTTCTTTTAATGCCTTGATACTATTGGAGTTTTGAAAGCTGTCAGGAGAGTATTCTCAATGTTCAGTGGGGGAGATCTCCACTGAATAGATACACAGCACCCCCACCCTCCCTCACTATAGGGCACATGTCAAATGATGACCCCATTCTAACCAGGGAAAATCCCATAAATAAAATATCTTCTGTTTGCATATTATTTGTTATAGTTCTGTTTGCATATTATTTGTTATAGTGTTAAGATTAATTGAAAAAATGCTGACCTATTTGAAATCAATTTCTTGTCATGAGATTTGTAAGAAATAATCTGATTCTACTTATTTTTACAGGTAATAATTAAAAAATGGTCCATCCCTTGTCCTCTGACATTAAATTATGTAGAACAGTATTTCCAGGTAACAGTTTGTTTCTAGCTTTTTGTTTTATTTTAAACTAAAATTTTTGGACTAATAATGGTTTTTGCCTAATTAATAAAAAAGTATGGCTATATTGCATTTTGGAACTTTGTTTTGAAATATTTTTATTTGAGAGCCCAGTAATAATAAATTCATCTCTCTCTCTCTTTTTTTTTTCCCTAAGTGTTCTAACTTTTAATAACTGTTGGTTTCTCTCTTTCCCCTCAATCCTCTTAAACAGATTTCAAGTGCTACAGATGATTGTAAACCAAAGCTCTTTCATTTCTCCAAAGAGGTGTGTAAGTTATTAACAGATACTTTCGGTTGATTTTTCACATTTCAAGTTTTAAGAGATTTGTGTAACAGAGTCTCTTAGGTCTTTGTACCTGTAACTAATTAATTTTCATGAAAGTGCTAAGTATAGGGTTGCTTACCAGAAGAATAATATTATTTAACACAGGGTGGCCCATTATGAAACAGCCACCTTTTTTTTTTTTTTGGCATGCCTTTAAATGGAGCCTGTTTTAAATGGGCCACTGCCTAAAAGAACACATTTACCGAATGTCTGGTCTGGCCAATAAGGTCCTCTGTGGATACAGACTTCCTGTTGCCCTCTGGACTTGTAAAGCTAAATAGCCAATTATATCAAAAACTCCTCCCCTGTGAGTAGAACCTTGGTCTGTGGCTAAACAGCCTCATGATTGGACCAGCAATTGAGCACTGACAATGTGTCTCCTGGCTGACATTCCAAAGTTAAAATTTGTGATGCCTATAGCAGAAGCTGAAAGACCAAGTCCCCTTGCCTTCTCCGAGAGCCCTACGATACTGGAAATGCCTGCAGGAGCCCCTAAGCATCAGCAGAGGAGACAGGAAACTGTGATCTGGATGATCTCTACTTTAACCGTTCTAGAAGAGCTCCATGTCTTCCTTGTTGCTGTAGGCTTCTTCATGTACAGTTTTTGATTCTCTAAAGTGGAGGTCCTAGACGCTAGAATACCCTCCACTCATGTGCAACTCTATTAGTATAGCATTTTAGTGTGATAACTCCTCCATGCAAAATTCTCCTTTTTATTCCCCAGGTTTTTTGTTTTTGTTTTTTTGGGGGGCTGTGCTTCATGGCTTGTGGGATCTCAGTTCCCTGACCATGGATTGAACCCAGGCCATGGCTGTGAAAGCCCAGAATCCTAACCACTAGGCCATCAGGGAACTCCCTTACTCCCCAGTTTTAAAATGAGAAATGTCTGTCTGGCCCCACAAGGGAGATTACCACATCTTTTGCATAGTAATGGCTTCCGCATGTCTTAAAGATTTAGGTAGGGTAATTAATAAGTCAGGAAACTGAGAAATATATGAAAGAAAGTTTGTGAATTGAACACTCTTTCCCCTAATTTAGCCTTGGGAAATATCCAGCTTTCCTTCCTCCCAGCTCTCTTCAGATATTTTAGGAGGAGGTCTTGTGTCTGAAGACAGGTCTTCAGTCATTTGGAACTTCTTGTGCTAAAGAGCCTTAAATTAGTTAAGGAGAAATTTTTTGGAGTAGAAAAGAGAAAGTAAATCATTACCATCCACTTGTAAAGACAGTATTTTCACTTAGATGGTAACTTTTGTTTGCTTTGTAACTTTCTCTGGTTCTTAATTATTCTAAATTTAAAAACAGCAACAACTTGTGATCGTATATTCCAGTGGATCACCAAGAATTTGTTGGTCTAGACTAAATCATGTTCAATCCCATTGAAAGAGACCCTAAAGATGCTGCTGCTAAGTCACTTCAGTCGTGTCCAACTCTGTGCAACCCCATAGACAGCAGACCACCAGGCTCCCCATCCCTGGGATTCTCCAGGCAAGAACACTGGAGTGGGTTGCCATTTCCTTCTCCAAAAATGCTAAAATGTATTAATACATTCACTATTCTCTTAGAATAAGTGGGTACTTAGGTTGACTTGGTGAAAGCTGGTTCAAAAGCGTAAGTATTAATGCTGCTTAGGGTAGTAAGATATATTTAAGATTTCCTAATACTTACATTAGGAAAGACTGAGAATTATAATAAGATCATTTCTAAAATTTTATTATATTTGATTTTATCTAAATGTTATTTATCTTACCTAAATTATTTTTATCTTACCAAAATAATATAGAAGCAGTAGTGACTGTAGTAAAAACAACATGGATAGAAGCAGCCAAGAAATATTTCAGACAATCCACCTATCAAGTAAAATACTTGCTAGTGACCATAACTGTGTGTCTCATTTAACACTAATAACAACAACGTGTTTTATAAACAGATGATTTATGAAAAATGAAATATAGCTAAATTTATTTTTTAAAAAACTGAGTTTATTTTCAAATGAAATAGTAGTTTCAACAGAGTACAATTTAGTAATTTAATCTTAAATTTTTTTTTTTTTCAGAGTGCTTATGCCATACCAACCATGGCTTTTTCATTTCTATGCCACACCTCAATACTGCCCATATACTGTGAACTTCAAAGGTACTATAGAATCCTGGAATATATTAAATGTATTCATTGCTTCTTTTGACTTCTAGGACTTTCAGATTGAATGATATTCGCCTCCATGAATCCCTTCCCTCCTATCACTTGATTCTAGGTGTTAGTTCTGTCTAAGTTGAGAATATTTCTTGGAAGCATAATCCTTTGCACAGTAATTTAAAATCAGGAATTCTGTTGTGTAGTTATTAATGAATCAGGGCTTGAGTGATTAAGGAATCCTTATATCTATTTATTTAGATTAATTCAGATGGTGCTAAGTCACTTCAGTCGTGTCCAACTCTTTGTGACCCTATGGACTGACTGTAGCCTGCCAGGCTCCTCTGTCCATGGGATTCTCTAGGCAAGAATACTCAAGTGGGTTGCCATGCCCTCCTCCAGGGGGTCTTCCCAACCTAGGGATCAAACCTGTGTCTCTCTCTGATTCTCATTTTGCCATTTTTGTCTTTTAGCCCTTCTAAGAAAAGGATGCAGAATGTAACCAATACAGCAATTGCTCTAAGTTTTCTCATTTATTTTATATCTGCACTCTTTGGGTACCTCACTTTTTATGGTAAGCATATTATTTCATTATGGATGACAATATAAGTTGTTCTGTAGTTGATCTCACACCTGAATATGGACTTTGTTTCTGCCTTTCATTAGCAAGTTAATCTGTTCAGGCTGACAGAATTCAGTGCACTCCTGTGGTAGCTCTACAGGTCTTAAAGAACTAATTTTCTTTCTTTTAAAAGAGTGGATCAAGTTCAAGATTGATAACTTTATATGAAAATTTTCTTAAAATAAACACCTAAAAATAAAATATTGGGCTGAGAAACATTGAAGTCTTTCTGTGAAGGAAAAAAAAGTACAATAATGATTTTATTTTTTACGTTGAGATTTCAATATATTAGACTCTAGTTCAGCAGTTTGGGAGATTAAGAGCATCAGTCATCTTAATGGCAAAAGAGCAAGTCAAGGAAGGAAAGAGTTTCATGCTAGACTGTAGTTGCACACTTGGGTCAGAGACCTCTGCCTTCAGACTTAATTCACACAGCTCTGCGGTGTGTATTCTGTGCTTTGGCATGACCTTTCTCCCTAAATTCTTAAAAGACACTTTTAAATTCATAAAAGTGAAATTTTCTTTTATTTTTGAAAGGTTACATGCTTAGTGTGTTTTTCTGTCTTCTGATAAGAACCTCAAGAAAAACTTAAAAGTCTACAAGAGAAAAACTTGTAAGCTCTCTTGTTTAATTTGCAGACACACTTGTTTAATTTGTAAACAAACACATAATAAATTACACTCAATTTGTCAAATTCTTGAATGCACTTTTCAGTCTATGAATGTTCTTATAACAACACTCCAGATAGACGGCTATTATTGTTCTTGTGATATTTAGCTGTTTTGACACTGAATTCATGGTGAGTGGCCTTGTGTATATGTGTTTCAGGTTTTAGACATTCACAATGAGATGTAATGGTTTTGCCTGCCTCTCAGATATTTTTCAGCTCTGACAAGTTTTTGGACATTTACTTGCATAGCCACCTTTCCTAAGCCCAGTAGAAAGGGTCTGGATTTTGAAACCCAACAAATATGGTTGAAAAAACCACTCTGCTCTAACTAGCTATGTGATCTTGAACAGGGTACTTCACCTTACACCACCTTCATCTCCTCATGTGTAACATAGAGATAATTGTATAGCGTTGTATTGAAGAGGAAACAAGTTGTATGTAAAATGCCTATTACAGTATCTGGCACACAGCATTATTGCAATAATTTCATAATTTCAGGTGCTCTTTTTTCAGCACTATACTTCTCTCCTTACTCTCATTAATAAAGTCTAATTTAAATATGGTAGCTTCTGTATATTATTATTAGTGTATTATCTTGGAGTTTTCAATGTGTGAGAAAGTTATAATTGCTCTCTATAGTGCTTTTCTGGCTAACTCTACATCATTTCAACAGTAATAAAAGCAACTGATGAACCAAAATCTGCTCTTGCATTTTAGTGCTGTGTCAGCTAAGAGAGGTAGAGCTCTGCACACCACCAGGAAGAGCATACTTCCTACTTCCAACATGATCCTGGATATACTACAAGGAAAGCTAAGATAGATGGTTTAATGTTTTTTGATCATTATTAGGGAAACAGCATTTTTGAAATACATGAACTATTTTTGGTTGTTAGGTTTGTTTTTGTACAGAGTTGAGCACAGTAAGACCTTTCTGTAGCAATGAGATACTCCAGCAGGGTCTTTGTTAGGAATTCAGCAAAAACTTTGTAGAATAGCTGTATGTTTTTATAAATTGAAATTGTCACCTGGCACAAATACTGTTCAGTTCGGTTCAGTCACTCAGTCATGTCTGACTCTTTGCGACCCCATGAACCACAGCACACCAGGCCTCCCTGTCCATCACCAACTGCCGGAGTCCACCCAAACCCATGTCCATTGAGTCGGTGATGCCATCCAACCATCTCATCCTCTGTCATCCCCTTCTCCTACTGCCCTCAATCTTTCCCAGCATCAGGATCTTTTCAAATGAGTAAGCTCTGCGCATGAGGTGGCCAAAGTATTGGAGTTTCAGCTTCAACATCAGTCCTTCCAATGAACACCCAGAACTGATCTCCTTTAGGCTGGACTGGTTGGATCTCCTTGCAGTCCAAGGGACTCTCAAGAGTCTTCTCCAACACCACAGTTCAAAAACATCAATACTTCGGTGCTCAGCTTTCTTTATAGTCCAACTTTCACATCCATACATGACAACTGGAAAAACCATAGCCTTGACTAGAAGGACCTTTGTCAGCAAAGTAATGTCTCTGCTTTTGAATATGCTATCTAGGTTGGTCATAACTTTCCTTCCAAGCAGTAAGCGTCTTTTAATTTCATGGCTGCAATAACCATCCGCAGTGATTTTGGAGCCCAAAAAAATAAAGTCTGATGCTGTTTCCACTGTTTCCCCATCTATTTGCCGTGAAGTGATGGGACCAGATGCCATGATCTTAGATTTCTGAATATTCTAGTTAGGGATCTTCAAAATTGAGAAAAGGTCCAAAAAATGTGCCTCCTTTTATTCCCTATGGATAAACAGAACTATCTGTAGGAAACCTTAAATGCCTGCCAATTTCCAGGATAGCCGAAAAGTAGTTATGTAAAAATTCCTATGAGATGTTAGGAGCCGTGTTAAATTGTACGAAAGTTTATATTAAAGGGGAAGTGGAGGAAGGATGGATTTTAATACATCTGTTGAAGTAACATTTATTATGTAAGATGCAAGGTGTTTTATATACATTGCCTAACTCATACCTTACAACTCTGCAAGATACAGGTTCAGATAGATTGGCCACCTTGGCTAGTACCTGCAGTTAATGAAGAATGAGTTGAGGTTTGAATCCAGTTCTGACTCTCTCCAGAATCAATGCCTGTATTTCTGTGCTACCTACCTCCTCAGGAATTATGCCATAGAATCCATTTTCCCGTCATTCTCAGAGTGAACTTTTGGAAAAACCTGGCTTACTTAAGTTCCAGGTATATCTCTACCTACCTACCTATCTACGTATCTGTCTTTGCTTGAACACGGAGACTAAATATTTTCATCATGTACGTGAAATGTTTCCACACAGGGATTTTCTTGGTTATCAAGTAAGAGTTGTTGTCTCTAACTTAACCCTTCTCCACTGATTCAAATTCTTCAGAATATCCACATTTTATGTAATGGAGAACTGTGCATCTAAGAAAAATCACACGGTAGGTTGGTAGGTAGGTGACAGAGAGAAGGAAAGAAAGAATGATATAAAAGTAGTTCCTTCTCCAAAGACAGAAGAAGATTCAGGAATTGGTTTGCTGTTCACAGTGTTTTCTTTTTTGCGGTATAAGTATATACTTTTTTGCAGTATAAAAGTGTAAATCTTTTACAGTATTTTTGTGTTGGAATAGCAGTAGCTTTCAGTCTTTCAGAAAGAAATTGCTGATTGAACCTGAGGCCTTATCAGAAGGGCTTGTCACCGATTAAGGCCTGGGTGGAGTGACCTGTCCAACAATAGAGGCGTGTCTCCTGCGTCTCCTGAATATTAGTCCAGTGATCTTTCAGTTATTCTTCAGGAATCTTTATAAAATCATCCCCTGTTTGACAGTGTATATTAAACAGGACAGCCACCTGGCTTCAGTAGAATATACATCTTGCAGGAATCACTGTTGGGTCCTTCCTGAGATTTGTAGAGATTTGTCTGAATCCGGAGAAGTGTGCTGTCCTCTATCCCTTACACATGTTAAGGCTCAGCTAAGAACACAGAACTGCTGGCTCAGGAAAAAGCCTTTTATCTCGGGAAAGTAGATATGTGACAGGTATTTTGAATTTGTAATAAATCTAGTTCCTCAGGCTTCTGGAGCTGCTTGGGGTCCTTTTATTCAGTGTTCTTAAGACTCAGTTAATATCTAAATTTTGTCAGGTTTAAGGGACCAATAAGTATGTACCTAGATTAATGATATTGGTTCTGATTACAGATGTTGAAGCATTATAAGATGAGGAATAAAGTGTTCCTCTGGTGAGCAGGCCAATACCCAAATGTTGTGTAATAACCAGACCATTTTAAAAGTCTACAAAGTTGTTAAGCAATGTGTTAATAATTCATTTTTATGATTCAGAAAGTGAAAATAGTTTGCCATGTGTCTCCAAAGACTCACAAGTATCTCTCATATTTGGGACTAGAATTCAGCTTTCCTGGCTCTTCTTAATTTCTTGCCTGGTCCATTAGTCCCGCATTATGTCAAGTATGTCTTTGATACTTTCCACAATTGGTTTCTATCCCATTTCCATCATTACTAATCTAGTTCAGATTCTCATTACTTCTCAGTGATTATGACAGTAGCCTTCTGTTAGTCCTGTTTTGGATCTCTTTTTCTTACAGTCTGTCTTCCTACTTAGTTTAAATCATAACATGCTGTTCTTCAGAAGCCATTGCATCTCTGTGGCCTACCAGATTGAGTCCTGACTGTACAAATAGCTCTGTTGCTTGGTCATTCATGCATTTCCAGCCTTATCACCCGTCGCTGTTGGCTCTATAGTGCAGTCTTTCAGCCTCTCTAGTGCTCCTGGGCTGCTTGTTTTCTCAGATGCAAATTCCCTTTGTTGCTTGGTGGCCTCTGCTTGTGCTGGTTCTTGGTTCCAGAACTTCTCCCTCAACATCTTTGAGTGTGAGCACACATAGGTTAATTAATGTAATGCTCTCAGCAACCCTATAGGTCAACATATTATTGTCCCCATTTTACAGATGTAAAAACCAAGAGACTCAAAGAAGTTAAGTTGCTACTAAGTAGTAGATTTTGAATCTTGGTCTGTTCAACCCCCGAGTTCAAGTCCCGCTTCTACTATCTCGCTGCTCACTATCTCAGGATGACTCTCTTCAGGTTTTCCTGAATTTCTTTCATGTTCATCCCAAAGCCATAGTTATCTTTCCCTGTTCAAAATCAGCATAGTTCTTTGTTTAGACCTTCTGCCACTTAAGTGCGTATCTGTGTTTATACACCTTCTATTATATGTATGTGTCTTTCATCTTATCACCCTTTAAATTTTAAGGTCTTTGAAAACAGAGTTGTGTTTGATTTGTTTTTTAACTTTCTCCAAAGTGACTTTCCCAAAGCATTCGGTCTCAAATTTAAAAAATCCACCACTGTATTTTAAGTAGAAACTCATCTTTCCCTGCATGGCAGTGATATGAAGTTCTCTTGAGTACCCACTCTTCACAGTCCTCGTCTGGCCTGGGGTGAGGATGACATAAGGGTAGAAGCAACACCAAGGAGCAAAGCATGGTCTGCTCGCTCCAATTCTGTCGCTGACTACCACACCAGCTTGCTGAGGGAGCCATTGCCCTAGCACTGCATTCTCCTTTATGAAACACAAATCTGTAGATGAAATGTTGATGAAGCAGGTAACATGCGTGAGACTATAAGGTCCTAGAAAACATCATGATATTAAGGAAAGGCTTTGGCATCAAAAAATTTGGATGTACAGTCCTGCCCCTTTGTCTTGTATGATCTTGGGCAAGTCAGTTAATATTTTTAACCTGGTGGTTTAGTCACCAAGTCATGTGTGACTCTTGCGACCCCATGGACTGTAGCTCGCCAGGCTCCTCTGTCCATGGTATTCTCCAGGCAAGAATACTGGAGTGGGTTGCCATTAGCTACTATCTTATATTGTTATCACAGGGACCAA
>NW_011494826.1:1883488-1893575 GCF_000754665.1 Bison bison bison | reverse complement strand
ATATATATATATATTCATTGTCATAATTTTAGAGAATCTGCCTGGGCTAATTTCTAGTTACATTAAAAGAAAAGACAGCAAGTTCCAAGAAGATGTTTGACTAATGTGTCTGTGTTTCGTAGGATAGGAAAAAGGCCAGAGATGGATTTGGTACCGGGACTCCAAAATCTGCTAAGATCTGTTTGTGCAAAGGCAAATAGCGTTGCTATTATTAACATCTCAGTAGTTTATAATGTGATCCTTATTTTTTTGAATTTACAGACAGTGTGGCGTCAGAATTACTGCAAGGTTACAGTAAATACTTGCCACATGATGTTGTCATCATGACTGTGAAGTTATGCATACTATTTTCTGTGCTTTTGACAGTCCCTCTAATCCACTTCCCTGTAAGTACTCTTCAAGGTTTTGTTCCTCGGTGTTGCAGCTCCCTAATATGGCAACACTAATTCTTTACAGACTAGAATGTTTGAATCACATCTAGTCTCGTGTATCTTATTCATTTGTCAAGGAATTGATCAAAGACCTCATACTTGCATATGGCCCCATGAAAGCACAAAAAGAACAGTGAACCGCTAAACGAATTTGTGCTTTTTCAGATTTAGTTTAGATTTTCGCTTTCCCACAGCATTGTTTCCAATTTAGAGACCATAGTTGTTCTAAAGTTTTTGGGGTTTTTTTCCCCCTTTAATTCTGTATTCAAAAGAATGTGTATGAAGAAGAAAAAGTCAAGTCAGCAAAAGTAAGCTCCTTCTGGTTTATTGGAAATTTATTTAATCTTAGTCACAAATTTTATTTGCTCTAGAATTATAGTTAAGGGACAGAATGGATCTTCATTCTGCATTAGTTGTGATACATAAGAATCTTAGGAATTTCTGGGAAAATAGAAACATAAACTTTGGGTACAAATGCTTCTACATGAATATCTTGAATCCCTAAACAGTGAGTTCCTGAAAACCTGAGCCTTCCCGATGTTTGCCCCCTTCCTGTGTGAACTGCAGTGCCAGGAGTGCAGTGGGGGCTGGATAGAAGTTTGTGGGCTGTGACCGCCTGTTGCCTGCCTTGGCAGTGGGAAACATCATGGACTACTTTTCTTATTTACATGCCGTGAAACAATAATATAAAACAGTAAATGGAATTTCTTTACCATGGCATGACTTCTGTTTCTGTTTTGAGCCATTTGTTCTTTTATCTGTTGAATTTCCTGAAAATGATACCCTGAGATTTCTTCACACAGTGTTATGGTTAGTAATTTTGAAAATTATGCAACCTAAAGAAATTGCATGTGATGATTTTTTCAAGAATTAAACCAAGACAACTTTTATGAAGGTCACACAGATAGGTACATTTCTTAGTTTATGTGCAACAAATACTTTACAGTAACAGTCTAGGCTATATTTTGGGCATCTAAATGGTTTGGAATATCATAGTACCCGTGCCATACATGGGTTTCCCTAAGCAAGTAGTGTGGCTTTGACACTTCCTCTTTGCTTAAATCTGTTTCTTTTTCTGTTTTACAGGCAAGGAAAGCTTTAATGATGATGTTTTTTTCCAATTTTCCGTTCTCATGGATTCGCCATTCTTTGATCACTCTAGCTCTCAATATTGTCATTGTTTTACTTGCAATATATGTTCCTGACATTAGGAATGTATTTGGTATAGTTGGTAAGTTTTCTATTTCAAAAATTCCGTTTTCTAAAATAGGTAAAATTATCATCTAGTCTCACATCTAAATCTGGCATTCTTTTTTTTTTTTCTCCCCACTTTAAGGTTCCAGTACATCAACGTGTTTGATTTTTGTGTTCCCAGGACTGTTTTATCTTAAAATGAGCAGAGAGGATTTTCTTTCATGGAAAAAGTTGGGGGTAGGTTGGGTTTTGTTTGTTTCTTCTAAGAATCTTATTTTAAGAAATAATTTGTCATTTTTTAATTAAGTCTTTTACCTACATCAAAAAAAGTTAATATATTTTGAACTATATACATTATTGGAGAGGATGAAGGTTTTAAAAAATGATTCTAATTTTTCTTTATCTTTTCCCTTATTTCTACAGGCATTTGTTTTGCTCATCTTTGGTATTTTGGTTGGTAATTTTAGTTTAGCACTCATTATTTTTAATTGGATTAATAAATGAAGAAATTATTTTCCCACTTTGTATGAAGCATATTTTACCTCCTTATGCAAAAAGGAATGATTATGGAAAGCACCTTGGATGAATCCTCTTTATATGGGTTAACATTTTTGCAAACATAACAGAAAAGCAGAACAAAACAAGAGTGGGTAGGAGAAAGTAGATGTAGCAGTTTTAATCAAAATAAGAAACAAACTCAAAATGCTCTTAAGTGTGTTGAGCATCTTTGTGAGTTTATTTTTTTGAATTAATAGGGTAGTTTTAATGTTTACAGAGATAACTGAGCAGAAAGTACAGAGAGTTCTCATATATTCCCTCATTCTAGCACCCCCATACTTTCCCATGTTACTGACATCGTGCATTAGTGAGGTACATTTGTTATACTTGATGAGCCAATGTTGATGTATTATTATTAACTGAAGTTCATGGTTTACATTAGAGCTCACTTTAGATGCAAGCATTGGCAACCACGAACCTTTTTACTGTCTCCATAAAAACCATGAGCCTTTCCTAAAACATTGTTTGGTGGAATCATGCAGTATCTAACCTTTCAGACTGGCTTCTTTCACTTAGCAATATGTGTTTAAGTTTCCTCCATGTCTCTTCATAACTTGATAGCTCTTCTTTTTAGAATCACTGATAGTGTTCCATTGTATGGATGTACCACAGTCTGGGGCTTCCCAAGTGGCGCTAGTGGTAAAGAACCCGCCTGCCAATGCAGGAGACTAAGAGACTGCAGGTTCCATCCCTGGGTCAGGAAGATCCCCAGAAGGAGGGCATGGCAACCCACGCCAGTGTTCTTGGCTGAAGAATCCCATGGACAGAGGAGCCTGGTGGGCTACAGTCCACAGAGTCGCAATGAGTCGGACATGACTGAAGCAACTTAGCACACGTGCACCAGTTTGTTTTTCCTTTCACCTGTTGAATGGCCTCTTGTTTGCTTTCAAATTTTGGCATTTGTGAATACAGCTGTTATAAACATTTGTAGGCAAATTTTTGTGTGGATAGAGATTTTTAGCTTGTTTGGGTTCATACCACTACCAGAGACTTTGCTTCTTAGCAGTTGCTGCATGGTATGGTAGAATATTTAGTCTTGTAAGAAACTGCCTAACAGCTTTCCAGAGTGGGCTGTAACAGTTTGCAGTCCTGCCAGCAGTGTGTCAGAGTTCCTGTTGTTGCATATCCTCCCCAGCATCAGGTGTTGTCAGTATTTTGGATTTTCACCATTCTAATAATGGGTGTGCAGTTGTAGTAATATCTCATTTTTGTTTTAATTTGCATTTCCCTAATGACATATGATGTTGAACATGCTTATTTACCATCTGTATATTTTCTTTGGTGAGGTTCTGATTTTTAAAATTGGGTAGTTTTTCACTGTTGAGTCTTGAGCATTCTTTATATATTTTAGATACCAATCCTTTATCAGATATGTCTTTTGCAAAGATTTTCTCCCAGTCTGTGGGTGTCTTTTCATTCTCTTAGCAGCATCTTTCACCAAGAAGTTTTTTAGTGTTATTAAATATATTGAGATAATTTTTTTTTTTAACAAATTAGTACTTGTTGATATACTAAATTAAATCTTAGTTCATGCGTTAATATCAACATCAGTCACTCATAACAAAACTGTGGGATTATTTCACTTTGTATTTTGCCCTGACTCCAAATCCTGACTAAGAAACTTAATGATTTTCCTCTGGTATACAGTATGAGATAGAGCTGTGATGACTGGCTGTGGATTTGAAAGTTCTCTGAGCCTTCTCATTTGTCACTAAAACATGTGATTTTCTACTTGACAAACAGAGACAAATATTGATGATTTATATCATATTTTGTTTGGAAGTTATAGATCATTCCCACCTTCCCATTGCTGTGGCTTATTCCTGGTTGGAAACCAGCAGTTAGGTTCCCCCAACCCCCACCGCCCCGGGGCGTGTTCTGTGTAAAGGCGCCGTGTTAGCAGCCTGCCAAAGCCAGGGTGTATCAGTAAAATGTAATCCTGCCCCGGAGCACATGTAAAGTAGAGAATTACATGCAAACTGCCAATTTGCATGTATGAAAACACACACTTTTGCAGGTGCCCCCTTGCTTCCCACTTAGGAAATGGGCTAAAAAATTGATAACTGAGCTGCTCTTTTGAGTTAAAATATCTCTTCGGCAGGGTGTAATGGAAAAACTCCAAGTTTGGAGGTTAGAAAGACATAGATGAAAATCTCAGTGAGTTTAGACAAACTACTTAACCTCTCCAAACCTCTACTTTCACATCGGTATAAAATGGAGTTAATACCAATTATACAGGGTTGTGTTGAGAGGATTAAATGGCCTTGTATAAATTAGGTGCAGACCAAAACAGGCTCTCTTAATAGATTGGGTATTTATCCCCTTTTTTTCCATCCCTTCACCTTGACCTGTAAAATGAATTTGCTTTCGGACACGGACGTGGAATTTCTTCCTCTTCCATCTTGCACAGTTATTATGTTTAGAATCTTTCTAGCCATCACTCACAGGAGAACTGGCCCCATGTGCCTTCCTTTTAGTGCTTTCCCACATTTCTATGGGAAATTATAGATCCAAATACAAATAGGTGTTCAGCTGCTAAAATAAATCTAACTCCAATAATACCAAAATAACCCTAAATCTGCAGCAGATGCAAGGATGTCCCCAGGGGCAGATGTTAAGTGTGATGACAGGTGGGCATCAATTAATACATTTGTCACCTGCTCACAAGATGGGATCATGGGAGGTTTGGCAAAGGGACAAGTAACCTATTTAACACTGCCCAAAACTTAGTTAATATCAAGAGAAATTATTTCTAGAGGTGTTTATTTTTATTTTACTTTACTGTTCTGCCTTATCTAGTTGCCTGTTTGGAGTTGTAACTTTTCCCTGAGTTTGGAGGAAGCTAGTAAGATGGTTGGTAAAAAGCAGTGCCCCCTTCATCAGGATTTCACATAAAACCTTATTCAAGTTCTCCTCAGCTTTTTTCCTGGGAAATATAGGCCTTCTCATTTTTGGCTTAATGTTCATAATTTATTAGGTAATAACTATTTAAAATAAAACTAAGTAAAGCACAAAATCTATATTTTTCTAACACTTGGAGACTTGTTTGCTAAATTAAAAGACGAAGTGCTGAGAATATAAATTACTTTCATATGTTGAAGGTGAATGTTTAAATTGTACTTTTTTTCAGAGAATGTTTACTCATGAGCTTAGCATTTAAATGGTTAAAACAAGCCTTTGAAGTTAACACTCCATTAAGATGAATGGGGGTAGTTCACACCTCTGCTGGCGCGGTATTATTCAGTCTGGCTGTGGAGCAAGCAAGACAGCAGTAGGTTGATTTACTGTGTGAAGGCCCTTTAAACACCCAGGTCTGGAAATCTTTGTTGTTTTCTTCTTTTCCGTCTAGAAAGAGAATCTGAAATACAGCACAATTTAGGTTTAGAATTGAAGTCTTGAAAGTAAAATAGCATAGGTTCTGTACTCTCTGGAAATTCCTAACTGGCATTTGATGGGTAGCTAGTTACTAGGTCAGCCCTACCTCTCTGGCTTTGTTTGCTTCTGTACCCTCATGTTTCTTCCTATCATGGCACCCTTTAAATTTAAGCTTGGTACCCTGGTATACGGGGCTTCCCAGGTGGCTCAGTGGTAAAGAATCTGCTTGCCAATGCAGGAGGTACAGATTTGATCCCTTGGTGAAGGGCTATAGCCATTTGACCCTGAAATTATTTGTTTTAGGAATAAGATTATGTGAGCACAAATGAAATGATGAGAGCATTGTATAAGATGTTAATGAATGTGGAAGATCAGATTTTTCTCTTCTGCGTTTTCTGCCCTGTGTATTTGCAGGATCAGGTTCCTAGGCAATTTGTGGGGAGCTGGGTGTGGAGAGTGTTTCCATTTGGGCTATCTTCAGTGCTGACACTGCCAGTTTAGTATATGGAGATGCAGAGTAGATGCTAGAAACAAAGGGACTCAAACCATCCATTTTAACCTGGTTTCCTTCTTGGCATGTTGACAGTACTCTGTGGCTGTGTTAGAATTAAGCCTATTGGAAACATACTTTGTTTCCTGCCACTTTGCCTGCATTTTAGGTGTCATAATTTTTGATCTAAGAACTTCTCAGAACCTTCTATAGAATAAGAAATTAGCTTTTCTAATTTAAACACATAATTTATTCATCTTTCTACCATAATCCTCCCAAATATAGTCTTTTTATAATGAAGCAGGCAAAATGGGAAAGCAAAATTTTGACAAAGGATGCGTAAAGTTGTTGTGGAGGTGGGTCCCCCAGTGCCATCAGAATTCTTTGCTTCTCACCCTTCCTAAACAACCTGATGTATGGTTTTGCTATCATCGTGATCCAGTGTCCTGGCTTGCCAGCCTGTCAATCAGGATGAGCAATTATGAGGAGCAGGAAGACTCATCTTGGCTGATGGCCAGGTGGACAGGTTGGAGTGAGAGGTTTTTTCACCTATGGGACAAAGTAAATGGTGGAGAGGGAAATGGAGTTGCCAGGGGAAAAAAGAAAAACAGATGAATTAAAAGGCATTATAATATGAAATGTTATAAAGAAAAAAAACTTGCAGAGAAATGTTTCCCACTTGTTTGAATGTATATGTGTTTTATCTTATGTTGATCAGTGCACTGATGCACAACACCAGTAAGGGAGCTGGCTAATTCCACCAAGCAAACAGTTACAGAGCTCATATTGTGTACTGGCAGTCTCACTGGAGCTAAAAGTGTGAAGGTAAATAAAGCACATTTTTTCCTGAAAAAAAAGCTTAGATACAACTTGGATTTTTCTGGCTGGACATTTTCAGGTGGACTTGTTAAGTGAAACTGCTTAACCCAAAGGAGAAATTATATCTCTATATATATCATGTTTGTATCTCTGTATACACAGATATGGGCTTCCCTGGTGGCTCATATCTGATGATGGTAAAAAATCTGCCTGCAGTGCAGGAGACCTGGGTTCAATCCCTGGGTCGGGAAGATCTCCTGGAGAGGGGAATGGCTATCCATTCCAGTATTCTTGCCTGAAGAATTCCATGGACAGAGGAGCCTGGTGGGCTATAGTCCATGGATTGCAAAGAGTCAGACACTACTGGGCGACTAATGTTTTTAATACACAGATATATATGTGTGTATGTATATATACACACACACATATATACATATATATTAAGGATTTTGGAGTCAAACTGACTTGTGTCCAAATTCCAGCTTTACCTCTTTTTGTCTAATTTGGGAAAAGTTACTTTAAGTCTTTGAAGACCTTCTATGTTTGGATACTGAGTTTTCTCTTGACCAGGGGAAATATACCTTGTGTTTTTGTTGTGTGTGTGCTTAGTCGCTCAGTCATGTCCAACTCTCGCGACCACATAGACAGTAGTCTGCCAGGCTCCTCTGTCCAAGGGATTCTCCAGGCAAGAATACTAGAGTGGGTTGCCATTTCCTTCTCCAGGGGATCTTCCCAAACCAGGAATTAAACCCAGTTCTCCTGCATTGCAGGCAGATACTTTACCGACTGAGCTAGCATAAGCTGGAATCAAGATTGCTGGGAGAAATATCAATAACCTCAGATATGCCGATGACACCACACTTGTGGCAGAAAGTGAAGAAGAACTAAAGAGCCTCTTGATGAAAGTGAAAGAGGAGAGTGAAAAAGTTGGCTTAAAACTCAACATTCAGAAAACTAAGATCATGGCATCTGGTCCCATCACTTCATGGCAAATAGATGGGGAAACAATGGAAACAGTGACAGACTTTAATTTTGGGGGTCTCCAAAATCACTGCAGATGGTGACTGTAGCCATGAAATTAAAAGATGCTTGCTCCATGGAAGAAAAGTTATGACCAAGTTAGACAGCATATTAAAAAGCAGAGACATTATTTTGCCAACAAAGGTATATCTAGACAAAGCTAGACCCACATCCAAGGTCAGGGGCAGTGGCCAAGAGGAGCTACCCCATGTCCAAAGTGAGGAGCAGTGGCTGTGCTTTGCTGAAGCAGCCGTGAAGAGATACCTCACGTCCAAGGTAAGAGAAACCCAAGTAAGATGGTAGGTTCTGACAGAGGGCATCAGAGGGCAGACAGATGGAAACCACAATCACAGACAACTAGCCACTCTGATCACATGGACCACAGTCTTGTCTAACTCAATGAAACTAAGCCATGCCATGTTGGGCCACCCAAGATGGACGGGTCATGGTGGAGAGGTCTGAAAGAATGTGGTCCACTGGAGAAGGGAATGGCAAACCACTTTACTATTCATGCCTTGAGAACCCCATGAACAGTATGAAGAGGCAAAAAGACAGGACCCTGAAGGATGAACTCCCCAGGTCGGTAGGTGTCCAATATGAATCTGGTGATCAGTGGAGAAATAACTCCAGAAAAATGAAGGGATGGAGCCAAAGTAAAAACAATACCCAGTTGTGGATGTGACTGGTGATAGACACAAGGTCCGATGTTGTAAAGAGCAATATTGCATAGGAACCTGGAATATTAGGTCCATGAACCAAGGCAAATTGGAAGTGGTCAAACAGGAAATGGCAAGAGTGAATGTTGACATTCTAGGAATCAGCAAACTCAGATGGACTGGAATGGGTGAATTTAACTCAGATGACCATTATATCTACTACTGTGGACAGGAATCCCTTAGAAGAAATGGAGTAGCCATTGTAGTCAACAAAGGAGTCCGAAATGCAGTACTCGGGTGCAATCTCAAAAACGACAGAATGATCTCTGTTCGTTTCCAAGGCAAACCATTCAATATCACAGTAATCCAAGCCTATGCCCCAACCAGTAATGCTGAAGAAGCTGAAAGTGAATAGTTCAATGAAGACCTACAAGACCTATTAGAACTAACACCTAAAAAAGATGTCCTTTTCATTATAGGGGACTGGAATGCAAAGTAGGAAATCAAGAAACACCTGGAGTAGCAGGAAAATTTGGCCTTGGAGTACAGAATGAAGCAGGGCAAAGGGTAATAGAGTTCTGCCAAGGGAATGCACTGGTCATAGCAAACACCCTCTTCCAACAACACAAGAAAAGGCTCTACACATGGACATCACCAGATGGTCAACACCGAAATCAAATTGATTATATTCTTTGCAGCCAAAGATGGAGATGCTTTATACAGTCAGCAAAAACAAGATAGGGAGCTGACTGTGGCTCAGTTCATGAACTCCTTATTGCCAAATTCAGACGTAAATTGAAGAAAGTGGAGAAAACCACTAGACCTTTCAGGTATGACCTGAATCAAATCCCTTATGATTATACAGTAGAAGTGAGAAATAGATTTAAGGGACTAGATCTGACAGACAGAGTGCCTGATGAACTATGGACGGAGGCTCGTGACATTTGTACAGGAGACAGGGATCAAGACCATCCCCAAGAAAAAGAAATGCAAAAAAGCAAAATGGCTGTCTGAGGAGGCCTTACAAATAGCTGTGAAAAGAAGAGAAGCAAAAAGCAAAGGAGCAAAGGAAAGATATACCCATTTGAATGCAGAGTTCCAAAGAATAGCAAGGAGAGATAAGAAAGCCTTCTTCAGCAATCAATGCAAAGAAATAGAGGAAAACAACAGAATGGGAAAGACTAGAGATCGCTTCAAGAAAATTAGATACCAAGGGACCATTTCATGCAAAGATGGGCTCGGTAAAGGACAGAAACGGTATGCACCTAACAGAAGCAGAAGATACTAAGAAAAGGTGGCAAGAATACACAGAACTGTACAAAAGAGATCTTCACGACCCACATAATCACGATGGTGTGATCACTCACCTAGAGCCAGACATCCTGGAATGTGAAGTCAAGTGGGCCTTAGGAAACATCACTACGAACAAAGCTAGTGGAGGTGATGGAATTCCCGTTGAGCTATTTCAAATCCTGAAAGATGATGCTGTGAAAGTGCTGTACTCAATATGCCAGCTAATTTGGAAAACTGAGCAGTGGCCACAG
>NW_011494826.1:1879943-1882825 GCF_000754665.1 Bison bison bison | reverse complement strand
AGAGGAACTCAAAAGCCTCTTGATGAAAGTGAAAGTGGAGAGTGAAAAAGTTGGCTTAAAGCTCAACATTCAGAAAAGGAAGATCATGGCATCTGGTCCCATCACTTCATGGGAAATAGATGGGGAAACAGTGGAAACAGTGTCAGACTTTATTTTTCTGGGCTCCAAAATCACTGCAGATGGTGACTGCAGCCATGAAATTAAAAGATGCTTACTCCTTGGAGGGAAAGTTATGACCAACCTAGACAGCATATTCAAAAGCAGAGACATCAGTTTGCCAACAAAGGTCCATCTAGTCAAGGCTATGGTTTTTCCAGTGGTCATGTACTGATGTGAGAGTTGGACTACAAAGAAAGCTGAGCACCGAAGTAATGATGCTTTCGAACTGTGGTGTTGGAGAAGACTGTTGAGAGTCCCTTGGACTGCAAGGAGATCCAGTCAGTCCACCCTAAAGGAGATCAGTCCTGGGTGTTCATTGGAAGGACTGATGTTGAAGCTGAAACTCCAATACTTTGGCCACCTGATGTGAAGAGCTGACTCACTTGAAAAGATCTTGATGCTGGGAAAGATTGAGGGCAGGAGGGGAACAGGACAACAGAGGATGAGATGGTTGGATGGCATCACTGACTCAATGAGCATGGGTTTTGGTGAACTCCAGGAGTACTTGATGGACAGGGAGGCCTGGCATGCTGCAGTTCATGGGGTCGCAAAGAGTCAGACACAACTGAGCGACTGAAGTGAACTGAACTGAGTCAAAGCTATGATTTTTCCAGTAGTCATGTATGGATGTGAGAGTTGGACTATAAAGAAAGCTGATCACTGAAGAATTGATGCTTTTGAACTGTCGTGTTGCAGAAGACTCTTGAGACTCCCTTGGAGTGCAAGGAGAGCCAACCAGTCAGTCCATGTTAAAGGAAATCAGTCCTGACCTTTCATTGGAAGTGGTGGTGCTAAAGCTGAAATTCCAATACTTTGGCCACCTGATATGAAGAATAGACTCATTAGAAAAGACCCTGATGCTGGGAGAGATTGAAGGCAGGAGGAAAACGGGACAACAGAGGATGAGGTGGTTGGATGGCATCACCGACGTGATGGACATGAGTTTGAGTAAGCTCCGGGAGTTGGTGATGGACAGGGAAGCCTGGCATGCTGTAGTCCATGGGATCGCAAAGAGTTGGAGATGACTAAGTGACTGAACTGAACGAGGGAAACATTCTCTGTTAAGCCCTGAATTGAATATATCTACAATTTCGTTACTTGATGTTTCCTCAAATCACATAGTTTCCAAAACCATGTATCTCTTCTCCGTTCTCTGCTTTCAACCAAGAGTCAGCAGCCTGATCAGAAAATAGTGGTCTAGAAATAATCCTGACCCATGCAATTTGTTTTCACTACTGATGTATTCTGTCCCAGAAAAAAATAATTTTTGTAGTTTTGTAATACTCTGTTTTTACATCATTTTTTTCACAACGTCATTACACTTTAGACTTAGAAAGTGTGTGATCATGAATCTTGATTCTAGAGCATTAGGGTTGTTTCCTGCTTTTTGACATTCTTCGTTGTCTTGCCCTTTCTTCATCCCATGAAAGAGGATGAAAATGTTCACAGATGAAAATGTTCAGTGACACAAGACTAACTACTGAACCCCCAGCCCACCACTAGAATCCTTTCTTCCAAGTCATCATTAACCTCATCTCTGGGTGCAGTTATTATGTTCCTATAGTGTCATCTAACTTGCTTTTCTTCAGGTCCCCTGGAAGAATCTCCCAAGTTAGTAGGCACAACCTAAATTCTCACCTATTCTTCGTGTTTCTAGTTGTTCTTGGCCATTTGCTCTTGGGTGCCACACAGTGACCTCAGACCCAGTGTGTTCAAATCTATCCCCCTCCACAGTTTTCCCATGGCTGTCAGTGGCCCCACTGTTGTAATCTAACCTCTCAGCTGGTTTTCTTGTTTCCATCCCTGCCACCTGCAGTCTATGTTCACAGTACAGGCAGAGTTATCGTTTAAACATGTAAGTCAGATCAATTCACTACCCTACTTGATTTTCTCCCATGGTTTCCCATCTCACAATGCCATGGCCTACAAGGCTCAGTTTCATTAGTACCTACTCATTTCTCTGACCTCACCTAATATCTATCTTTCACTCTTCTCTAGCACACAGGCTTGTCTGTCTCTTGAACACACCAAGGTTGTTACCGTGGGCTTACTCTTTTCCCTTGTTAGACCATTCTCTTCAAAGACCTTTGCAAGCTTGGCTCCTCATCATCAAGCCTCAGCTCAAACATCACCCTCTCAGAGAGGTCTTCTCTGACCATCTAATGTAAGCAAGTGGCTCCTAGCATACAGTCATGATTTATAACTTTACGCTATTAGATCTGCATATTTTTTTGTTGCCTGTGTCCATTGGACTGCGAGTTTCATAAGAACTGGGAATCATCTGTCTTGTTTATCACCAAACACTTAGACCCTTGAAGGGTACCTAGCAATTGGGAGTAGCTTAATAAATGTGTTGAATGAATACATAAAGGACTCTTACTAACTATATATCTTTTTACTCTTTACCTCCAGTTTGTCATCATATCAGTTCTTCCTTGGAAATGTCTCCTATATTTGCTTTTATCCTATCCTTACCCTCCTGCCAGCACTTGCATCTAAGCCTCATCTCTTTGTGCCTGGTTTGTTGCAGTGATTCTCCACCCAAGTTGTTTGCTTTTTAGAGTCACTTGGGGAGTTTTTAAAAATGACAGTGTTCAGGCTCTCAGTTCAGTTCAGTCGCTCACTTGTGTCCGACTCTTTGCGACCCCATGAATCACAGCACGCCAGGCCTCCCTGTCCATCACCAACTCCTGGAGTTTACTCAAACACATGTCCATCGAGTC
>NW_011494826.1:1878369-1879843 GCF_000754665.1 Bison bison bison | reverse complement strand
TCAGTCCTTCCAAAGAAATCCCAGGGCTGATCTCCTTCAGAATGGACTGGTTGGATCTCCTTGCAGTCCAAGGGACTCTCAAGAGTCTTCTCCAACACCACAGTTCAAAAGCATCAATTCTTCAGCTCTCAGCTTTCTTCACAGTCCAACTCTCACATCCATACATGACCACAGGTAAAACCATAGCCTTGACTAGACGGACCTTTGTTGGCAAGGTAATGTCTCTGCTTTTGAATATGCTATCTAGGTTGGTCATAACTTTCCTTCCACGGAGTAAGCATCTTTCAATTTCACGGCTGCAGTCACCATCTGCAGTGATTTTGGAGCCCAGAAAAATAAAGTCTGACACTGTTTCCACTGTTTCCCCATCTATTTCCCATGAAGTGATGGGATTGGATGCCATGATCTTCGTTTTCTGAATGTTGAGCTTTAAGCCAACTTTTTCACTCTCCACTTTCACTTTCATCAAGAGGCTTTTGAGTTCCTCTTCACTTTCTGCCATAAGGGTGGTGTCATCTGCATATTTGAGGTTCTTGATATTTCTCCCGGCAATCTTGATTCCAGCTTGTGCTTCTTCCAGTCCAGCGTTTCTCATGATGTACTCTGCATAGAAGTTAAATAAGCAGGGTGACAATATACAGCCTTGACGTACTCCTTTTCCTATTTGGAACCAGTCTGTTTTCAATGTCCATTTCTAACTGTTGCTTCCTGACCTGCATACAGGTTTCTCAAGAGGCAGGTCAGGTGGTCTGGTATTCCCATCTTTTTCATAATTTAGCACATATATGAATATGTCTGTAGGATAAACTTGTAAACATTTAACTGGAATTCTGAGTCAAAGGGTATGTGTATGCATTTCTAATTTTGATAGATATTACTAAATTGTCCTCCTCTAAAAGTTTTACTGATTGATATCCCCACCAACAATGTAGTAATTTCTCATGTGTACCATTCCCAGGAGAGAGGTGACCTGTGTGATATTTTTAGGAGGATTGCTGTCCATTTCTGTTGCTTTTCCAGGATTCTCTATAATCATCTCAGAAAGATCAACCAGTCTTTAGATCTGTTAACAGGTTTGGTTAATTTGAATATTCAGCATAAGGACTGTAGCTGACACCAAGTCAAAGTGACAGTACAGTCCATGGAATTCTCCAGGCCAGAGTACTGGAGTGGGTAGCCGTTCTCTTCTCCAGTGGATCTTACCAACCCAGAGATTGAACCCAGGTCTCCCACATTGCAGGCAGATTAAACATGTCCTAGAACTTAGTAGATAACAAATTTTTATTCCACATACTATAAAGTATCTTAAAAAAAAAGCTCTACTCTATTGAGTTTTATCCAATTCAACTTTTTATTATGAAAAATTTCAAACATATGTATAAGTTAGAACATGTCCATGTACTCACCATGAAAATTTAATGTTTGTTCATTTTTTGTACATATATATATATATATATATATATATATATATATA
>NW_011494826.1:1863492-1878269 GCF_000754665.1 Bison bison bison | reverse complement strand
TATATATATAGAATGGTTTACAGGTAAGTTGCTGATATTCCATTGAGTATTAAATAAAGCTGAAAATTCATTTTATGTACTATAAATCACCTTTTATAAACAAATCTATACACTATTGTGAAAAATGTTTCACATTTTCCTTTTTTTTTACAAATTATATCCCTTTCTCCAAAAGGATAAGAAGTGTTTGATGGCATCTGATATCTTCTCCTTAAATGTCAGAAGACTTATATCCATGGAAGAACAAGGTTTAAGGGAAGTAGGGGGTGACCAGGTGACACCAGAATTTCTCTTAGTAAGGGAAATATCTTTAGTGTCTTTGTTTACTGTCTTTGTTATCTTGATAAGTCATTTGAGAATGACAAGTGAGAGACCTTATACAGTTTCACAGTGTGAGAGTCCTAAAGGTCTGTGAATACTGTACTTTAAAATGGTTAATTTTATATTATGTGAATTTCACTTAATTAAAAAAAAAAAAAAGTGAGCCCCTATGAGAATGAGTTGACAGGAGAAGAGGAAGTGAAAGTGAGATATAGCTAACACAATTTACATGAAAAGAGCGTGGACCAAGAAGTTGAGGTGGAGCAGAAGGAGACCTGCAGTGGGTGCTGAGCCATGGTGGGAGTCTAGAGACTGAGGAAAAGCAGCTAAGAATTTTAAGAGCATAAATGTCTAATATTCAGTTTTAATTTGCTGGCCTCCATCTCCTGAAACCAATAAAAGTCAGTGATACACAGAAATGCCTTGTGTGAGCAGGAGCGTGTGTGTGTACACCCTTCTCTGGAGCCACACAGGGCAGAACAGTGTAGCACACGTGCCAGCGAGGTGGTCCAGAAACCTCTGGAAAGGAGCACTTCAGAGCCAGAGATGAGAAGAACACAAACGAGTCACCACTGCTTCCTCCCGGAGTCCTTGGGGAGTTGGAGGGGCTGTGAGACTGTCCTCATAGGAAGAGGTGGTTGAACCAACTTAGCCTGACTCTCAAAGAGCAGGCACTTTTGGTTGACATCTCAGTGGCAGTAAAGTATCGTTTCATTGACTTAGGGGTTCATTCTTGATTAGTCATCCATCATACATGTAAGGAAATGCCTCTTTCTAACAGCCAGAAGACCAGACCTTCAAAGAAGTGGATCTCACGGGTGTCAGTGCTGCACTTCCTAACACTTCCCCTTGGAGTCATCTTCCCAGATTGTCTAGAACCAAGCCTGGTGCTTCAGAGGCTGGGTTCCCAGAGGCTGCCTTATAGAAACCTGAGGTGTTTTTCATTTGAAAAACCCAACCCCTTAACTTGACTTCTAATTGGATGGTGAGAGTAGGAAGTGGTGGAGCCCCTTGGGAAGGGCACTCCTATGGGGAAAGAGGGAAGACTGTTTTGTAGCATTCCCTAGTTCTCTTATAGAATTCTCTAGTTCTCTTAGTTCTCCATTCAAATCTGAGAGAGATTTGTGTGTTAAATGAAGGTTGTCAGTCTCATAAAATAAAATGATAATGATGAGCAAGCCCTTATATGTATGGACCAGGCACCATGCCAAATCTCATGTGATCGGAGACAGGTGTAGTTAAATCTGCACCCCCCTCCCCCCATTTAATAGGTTAAAGTTTAGAAAAGTTATGAAGTTAAGTGACTTGTCCAAAGTCACACATCCAGAATATAAATAAGTTTGACTGTAAAACCTGTGGGCATAAATGTCATGCTAATAGTTAAGTATAAGCAACTGTTGGGGTTTTTCCCCTAAAAAGGTTTTGCTCATAGTAGATATATAGTCAATACTGACTGTGTTGAAGGCTGCTTTATTCATTTTAAATGTTGCATATAAGCCTAAGTCTGTTTTGCACACCAACCAGACAGCATTTGGGCCCATTATGTGTCCTCTGAGTCATGGTCTGTTGCCAAAGCATTGTTGTGAAATATTTCAGAGGAAATTCTAGGCAAAGAAAAGTTATGTGTTCCAATATTTGTCAGTCAAACTTAGAGAAATCTTGGCTCCTTTGAAAAACAGAAATCCACTTCTGTGTTCTATGACTCTGTATAAATACAATTTTTAAAAATACAGATATAGCTCAGACCATCAACACTCTAATTCATTGTTTTCAAAACTGAATTTCTTTTGAACTGAAGAAGAATACAACTGAATTTCTTCTTTCTTCTTAGAACTTCAAAACAAATTTGGGGACATTCATAAGATTGCCAACATTATTTTGCAAATTGGCCAAGGTCATTAAAAATAACTTGCCACCATTCATCACCATCCTTTAATATAAAAAAGTAAAGTGAAAGTGAATTCGCTCAGTTAAGGTCATGTTATAATAAAATACAGTCCTTTAAATTCAATAGATCTAGATTTCTTAAATGCTTGCTATTATATTCCTTTTTTTTTTCATCAAGGACCATGAAAACTTCCTCACTTTCAATATTTGAAAACTATTGGTCTAGATAATCAAAGTCTATATTAAAAAATTCAGTAGAGATTTTGGTACCTCTAATGCTTACTGACTTCAATTATCTTATATTCAAAAGGATATGTATATATATGTGTGTGTATATATATATAAAAGATCTTGGTTACGAAAATAGATTAATGACTTAATTGGCTTTCTCTTCCAAAATTGCTGGTCCTAAACTTTGGAAGGGAAAAATATCTAATTGATTCCCAACTTACAAATTTACAAAATTTTGCCAAGTTTTCAGGATTTAGGGGAAAAAACAGTATTTCTGCTATAAGACTTCATAGGTTTATATTTCATATTGAAAGTCAATCAGTAATGATTATACCATGATAATATTTACATTTCACAGGGAAGCAAAATACTTGCAGACTCGCCGTGTATCTGTCTAGAGATCTGCGGTTTATTTGCATTCAGATAAATTATTTGTTTTCATTCATCCCCAGAATAGTTAACCAGACTAAATAAGTTGCATTCATGCATTTTAATGTCAATGTACAAATGGTTTTCCCAGATTTTATTCTTTTCAATCAATTCCTCCAAAAGATGTCTAATCACTCCTAGGTTCAGTTACTCCAACATTTCACAGTGTTGTCATTTCTATATAGTAACACAAAAAACAATACTTGCTTTGAGGAAATCACAGAGCCATACTCTAGCCATTTAAAACTTTATTCTGGTGAGAGAAATCCCCTGAACTCCATTTCCAACCTAATTTGTGAGTAAATGATTTTGCCTATCACATAGCTATATGGCATTGTATATACTGATATATAATATTTGTTCTTTAGTTGATGAATCACTTCTGGAGGTTATAATCCCCTAGCTAGGATTGTAATGTCCTCAAGGACAGGAATTGGCCATAGTACCTGCTATGGGCACACTAGAGCATCAGCAGTGCTTGTTAAAAGAGTGACGTAGCTTGGTGAAGAATATTAACAGGAAAAGCTCTGCTGGACTTCATAGGGATGGGGGCTCACTGCCCCCTGGGTGAGTGGGGGAAATTGTGTGGAGGAAATAACAGCTGAGTAAAATTATAGTATAACCAAAGTAGAATGGAGAATGGGATGGAGGCATTCCCACTAGAAAATGCTAACAAACATACAAGAAAATGAGAAGGTAAAAATATTTTGAGAATGATAGGTAAGAATTTTGCCGGGAGCAAAGGTAATGGCAGTTTGAGAAATAAAGCTGAAGAGTAGGAGCCTGGTTGTAGAGAATGCAAAAAGGTAGGCTGATGTGGGATTTTCCATCAGAGAGCAAGACGTGATCCAAAATGGTAATAGAAAAACATTAATTGTGTCTCTGCATTGACTCCCAACATCATCATCTTCCAAAAACGTTATGAGAAGAGGTACTTTCGCCCTTTAAGTGCTAGTCACGTAAAAGCCTACACTTCATTTGTTCCAAAGTCTTGGCTCCAGGGAGCCTGAAGAATTGTCCTGGAGTTTGGCAAGTTCCTCATGCCCTCAGATCCTATTAAGACCTCTGGCATCTCAAGGGACTCCCCACGAGTTCCCGCCTCCACATTTTTGCACAAATTATATATCCTTTTTTTGTCCCCCAAGCTCGTCCTCTTCCTCAAAACCTAACCTCCTCTGGAAGGACTTCTGAGAGTATGATTTTATGTGACTCTCTTTGTTTCATTATTCAGAAAATCCATCCCCAACATCATCATGCCACATTTAATTTCTTTAAATTACAAAATATACACATTATTGTATATTTATGTCTAAGCACACTGTCATAGCCATTAGGAAAGATCCTTCCATCTACGTGCCCCGTCACATCTTTCATCTAGGACCTCCCTCCCACGCCTACCCCAGCGCCCCGAACTTCATAGGACAGTGTGGGTATCCTTGGTGAGTACTGGTGGATTAAGAGCTTGCCCTGAACCACGGAGGGTTTCTTTGGAGCTGAAGTCCTATGGACTCCATGAACTCTGGGTTTTCCACTCTCTCTGGCTCCAACTCCTTTTCACCAGCATGTGTAGAGCTTCTAGAACAGTTCCTACCAAGAGAGAATCACTGCCTCCTTCCTATCCTAGCTTCCAGTTTCTATGGGTCTGCTAGTGATGATCAGAATACAGGCTATTAATGTGCCATGCTGTTAATAACCGGGGATTGGGCACCATGAACAATAAGCATTTAAAGAGAAAAAAGGAAAACTCATTTTTATTCAGGCTTAATTTCTTCCTAACTCGTGTGTGTGTGTGTGTGTGTGTGAAAGTTGCTGAGTCATGTCTGTACTCCATGACTGTACCTGCCAGGCTCCTCTGTCGATGGAGTTCTCCAGGCAAGAATATTGGAGTGGGTTGCCGTTTCCTTCTCTCCTTCATCTATTTTCTCTGTGAGTAGCAATGCTAAGGCACACCCCCCCTCCGCCACAACATACACCCCTCATTCCATCCCTCCACATTTTCTTTAGTGTCTCTAGGGCCTGTTTGTCATTTGATCTCTTGTGGGGAGAGACCCAGCTGAGGGAATCTGGGCTGCCAGAGGGACAAAGGTATATTTTTATCTCCAGATGCCAGCCGGGTGAAAACCGTAGCACTTAAGGATTTGAAGCTGGCTCTCTTCCTTGGCAAAAATATGTCTTAGACCACTTGACCCTGCGTGCGTCGGCTTTGACTGTGACCAACCACCACTTCAGACCGAGCTTGAGAGTCCCACTTCATGGATGCAAATCATGACAGAGCTCAGCATCAAGTCTAGGAAGTAAGTCCAAGTGGTTTGATTTGCATGGAGGAGCTCTTGTCGCTGAGTGAAGCCAGCCAAATTCCCTGGGCTTCCCAGCCCTCCGGAAATCAGCCTTACAGGCCCCGGGGGGCCTGGACCCAACAGGATGGGCGGGATTTGACTGTTAACTGCCACAGCTGCTGCGCCGGGCGCTGGTCACTGCCATCCGTTTCGCTCCATTTTACAGCCTCGGAATCCCCCAGTGCATGTTAGTGGTTAATACAGCAGCCAGGAGACGCCAGACAGCTCTCGGCACCTGGTTCAAATTTAAGGCTCATTTACACATGATGTCACACACGCATTGTCAGCGCGAGGGAGGTCAGGATGGTTCATTTTGGGAAGGTTCACATTGTTGAGTCTTTACAACACTCACTGCTATTAATGCCTTAACCATCTGACTTGGATTTCGGTTTTCTGGCATGAGGTAATCCCAGGCACTAGATTTATATGCTGAATGGGGAGCTAGCAGTGGTGGCTAATCATGCTGGTTTGCAGGTCTGCACCTCTGGAGCCTTGGGATGGAATTAGAGGGCCACATGGCATGTAGCAAATCATGGAGGTTTTGAGCAGGAGAAGACTGAGCCAGACCTGCAAGCAGGGTCTGGGGAGGGGGTGTTTGCCTGAGGCAGGAGGCTAGATTGAGGAGTAGAAATTAAGCCCAGAGGCAACAGGAATTCCTCTCCTTTGGCCATGTATATTTTTTAATAATTTAAAAAATATTTATTTGTTTAGCTCCACCGGGTCTTAGTTGCGGCATGCAGGATCTTTTTTAAGTTGCAGCATGCCAACTCTTTGTTGTGGTGTGTGGGATTTATTTCCCTGATTGAACCCAGGCTCCCCCAGAACCCCATTGGGAGTGTGGAGTCTTAGCCAGGGAATTCCCTACTTGGGGTTGTTACATTACCTATCCTTTTGTTCATCATCCATAGAAATTCTAGGCCCACCTTCCCAGGCTTCAAGTCTCTTCTGTCCTGTGAAACCTTTCCCGGCTCCCCTGGCCCATAGTGATCTCTCTCCTGAAGGCCTGAGTACTTTGGTTAATAAGACAATTAGTCCTTAATTTGTGCTACTAGCTTATTTCACCCTCACATCAATCCTACGCAGAAGACACTATTATTTCCATTGTTCAGATGATAAAGTAGCTTCAGAGAGATTAAATAACATGTCCCATGTCAGAGCTGATAAGAGCCCGGATGGAAGACTGATTCCAAAGTCCAGCTTTTGCACCACGGGAGTAGGTCACGTACGGTGTAGCAGTGCTACACTGCCTGTAAAACTTAGTGCAGTAACACGGGAGACACAGTCTTCGCCTCAGGGAAATGCCGCAGAGGAGTACACAGTGGTACACGTGAGGTCGAAGGCCTCATGTGTGTGTGTGTTCCTGTTGTCTGCCTGGAAGTAACTGCAGGGCAAAAGCTGTCACTTCTGCTATTCCAAATCCCCTTACCTCCTAGCTCCCCGGGGATATACTCAGATGGGGTGGATGGATACCAGCTTTCCTTCACCCTCACATGAGATAGTTTCCTACCTAAAACATATTAAAGTGTTGCGATCTTTGGATAATCACCCTTATCACTTGCTATTGCCCTCTAACAGAAAACTGATCTGCCTACTACATTTCCAGTAAGAGTCTCCTTACCTTATAGGAAGCTCAGAGAACGTCCTTTAGTTCTGCTCTTGAAGGGTAAGTAAGGGTCAGTCAGTGAAAAGGACTCATTAGAAAAGACCCTAATGCTGGGAAAGATTGAGGGAGGGCAGGAGGAAAGGGGGCGACAGAGGATGAGATGGTTGCATGGCATCATCAACTCAGTGGACATGAGTTTGGGCAAACTCCGGAAGATAGTGAAGGACAGGCAAGCCTGGCATGCTGCAGTCTATGGGGTCCCAAGGAGTTGGACACGACTGAGAGACTGAACAGTGAAAAGGAGTGAAGGAGTGTGAAGGGCACTCCAGGCAGAGGGGGCAGCGTGCACAAAGGCTTGGAAGCATGACAGTGTGTGCCCAGGAACACACCTGGACTCTGACTGGAAGGGGCTCGGAGTAGGGGGTGGAAACCCAGTCATACCTGACCCTTCTCTGCTGACACTTGAGCAATGTGAATGACTCTTCTGACCTCCTAACTTTGACCCCAGGGAAGATGTCTCTGAAGACTGTTTTCTTAGGAAATGTGTCCTCAGAATGACCTACAGTTGTTTTTCAGGGTTCTTGAACATAACCCACGTTAAGTAGAAACTCAGGCAGTTGAACACTCCTGTCATAAATCACCATGGCTTCAGAGCAGGATGTAGTGGGCAGTTTGCAAGTCATTCTGAGTGTCTTGTGCCTGCCCCTGTCCCTTTCCCACCCCACTCTAAGCCTCAGAGGCTGACCCCCTGGGCTGTGTCAGTAGGTTCCCTTGCCTCTGGCTTCCCATTGGATTCAGCGAGAGCTCAGAAAGGGGAGGACAGTGACGTCAGGGTATTTATCCCCTCCGCCACTCCCTCCCTGCCAGGCGACTGTTGGCTGCACCTCCCTACCAAACACACAACTCCTGTCAGGGGGCCTCTCCACACAGCCAACTGTGCCAGCGTCTGGGTTCTGTCAACCTCCCCTCTTGCCCCTTCCGTCACTGGGCAGTAATAGCTGCCTCCTCCATTGTTACTAGCTCTCACAGGCTGAATTTTGTCCCATCAGATTCACATGTTGAAGTCCTAACCCCCAGGACCTCAGAATGCAACTGTATTTGGAGGTAGGGCCTCCAAATTTAGAGGGTGATTAAGTTAAAACGGGACCATTGGACTGGGCCCTGATACAACCTGACTGCTGTCCTTATGAGAAAATGTGGACACACAAAGAGACACCAGGGAGGTACACGTACAGATGAAAGACTATGCAAGGTCATAGTCAGAAGACAGCCTGCAAGCCCAGGAGAGAGGCCTCAGAAGAAACCAAGCCTGTAACACCTTGATCTTGGACTTGGATGTTGTTTTGTTATAGCGGCCTTAGCAGACCAATGCACTGTACGCAGCCCTGAGGGTGCTTCACTATCCCTTGCTGATTTCCTTGAGCTTTGCTTATTACATTGTATGAGTCCCCTTTACTGAAGTTTCCTTTTGAGTGTGTCATCTGTTTCTTGCTGGGACTGAGTGACACACAAGCTTAGACCAACAAGAGGATTTAGTGACAAAGGCAAGAAAGTGTACCACTGAACGCAGCTACCACTTAAAAGTCCCCACTCTCCCCACCTGGGGATACACTAGTACTACTGCAAGACGTTTCCTCTGCTCTGGGGCTAAATGACTCCAGGTGAGTCGTTCCCTCAGAGCTTCAGTTTTACTATCTGTAAAGAACAGATGACAAAGCTACCACTCTAGGGGTATTTTGAGGTGAGCGTTGGGTGAAAATGTGAAAGAACCCTACGAAGAACCGCAGTGCTCTTCCATAGTATGTCCATAAGCAGTGTCACTGATGAATGTGCACGAGCATTGCCATCTTTGAAGGCAAGAGAATGATGAATTCTGCTATGAAAGGCAGCCCTGAGTGTAGTCTAGTGGGAGGCTCTGCTGTATGTTCAGCAGTTTCCTATTAGCTCTTCATTAAAAAGAAAGAAATCAACTTTGGTTTCGCATGGATACACGCCCCATATGGACAACAGGAACAATGCATACATCTCTTCACCGTGTCCCTGCGCTTTGTAGGAAATGAAGTCAAATGAACCAGCCGGAGGCCAGAATAGCTCACACAATGAAACAGGTATGCAGTATGGACCAGGAGTAGAGTGCCTTCAGAGTCTTGTTTGCTTTTTCCAGTAAATGAGGACCTTGATCATGTTATTGTTGTTATGCAGTCACTAAGTCATCTCCAACTCTTTGAAACCCCATGGACTGCAGCCCACCAGGCTCTTCTGTTCATTGGATTTTTCAGACAAGAATACTGGAGTGGGTTGTCATTTCCTTCTTCAGGGGATCTTCCCAACCCATGGATCAAACCTGCGTCTCCTGCGTTGCAGGCGGTTTCTTTACCACTGAACCTCCAGGGAAGCCCCTCAAACATGTTCTCCTCACCTGCAAAAGCTGAAACAATCTTCACTGCTCCCCAAAGCTCTGAAGAGGGAGATCCTGATATCACACGGGGGGATGCTGTGAGAGTGGGGACAGGTGCCCGCCTCCCAGATGGTCTCAGTGAGGGGAGGACAGGCTGTGGACACTGAGGCAGGGCCTGGAAAGTCAAGGACCCCAGGTAGCCTCTGGCATCCCCCTTGCCTTCTCTGCAAGCTGGACTCTCCACTGTTCCCTCCCAGCATGGGGCAGGACTCGGCTGGATCCCTGGCTCTCCAGGAGATAGAGCTGACCCCTGGAAGGCTGCTACCTGCAGAGAGACAGGACTGCCTTAGCCAAGTGAAAAGAGAATGAAGAAGCTCACCAAGTAGCAATCTAGAAGGGGTGTCACCCCCACTGTTATTTTAAAAATTCCAAACTGCCAGTTTACTACTTTTTTGGGATCCATCACAAAAGCTGAGGTCACAGGGGGGATCACCTCTCCTGAAATCAAGGATTGATGCGGGCCTGTGTGGGACACGAGCCTGGGCTGACCTGAGGTGCAGATGCCATCAATAGAATTCACCTGGAGTCGGTAAAGAACTGGTGGAGAGTGAGCATGGGCTGGAGAGGGAGCACGGAGCCCCGAGGGACTACAGATATAGAGGGGGCTTGCGTCTTCTCGCTGGCTTTTTTCCATGGAGCTCTCACCGAAAAGACTGGACAAAGTCCTGAGAACCCCCTCAATAGGGTCTGGAGGAGGGGAAAACATCCTCTGCAGGAGGGTTGCAAAGCCCTGCTGGACCCTCCCCCATCCCCTTTCTGGAGCAAAAAACCCTTATCTGCTGGAGAAAGGGCAAAACACTATTTCCCTTAGAGTGCTGGCAAAACTGGGGGAAGCAAAATCAAAAACCCTCCACCCTAACGAAGGGGTAAGAATTCAGAAAAGGAAGACTCAGACTATTCCTGGCAGATGCTGTCTACAAGAAATGTTGAATTTCTTCAGGAGGAATGCGAGGCAAGATGGAGGCGCACTGGAATTTGAGTAAACGCAGGTAAAATACACTTAAAATTTTTGATTGTTCTAAAAGATAAATGATGGTTGAGAGTAAAAAAAACTAGTAGCAGTGTATTATGTGCGTATGAAATGTAAAAGTATTATAAAATGTATAATAGTACACATGTTGGATCAGTACACAATATCCTGTTGTGAGGTCCTTATGTTATACATGTTAAGAAACCAGAATTCAACTGAGTGAATTTTAAAGGTCCTATTGGCTTTATTCAGTGATTCATAAATTGGGCAACAACCAGTCTAGCAGGTAAAAAGGGACTCTGAGGAGCTATGGGCAGGAGGAAGCAGGAACAAGGAAGTTGTATCAGGCAAGAAAGCAGGCTGATTATTGCAAGGACACTTTCCTTTACAGGGACCATCCGCAACCTTTGTGGCACCAGGGACTGGTTTCGTGGAAAGCAGTTTTTCCAGAGACAGGGGCAGGGGAGATGGTTTCAGGATGATTCAAGCACTTTACATTTATTATGGGCTTTGTCTCTATTATTATTATATCAGCTCCACCTCAGATCATCAGGCATTGATCACGGAGGTTGCTTTAGAGGATGGTGGGGGTCTATCAGGTAGATGACCTGACTGGGGCTGAGCAGGTGATTCACGATTGATTGGTTTAAGAGTCCATTTCTGGGAGAGGCCGAAACCTAATCGAGTCTCGGTTTGGTGACTTGGGGCTTAGTGTGACTCCATTTGGAGACTGCTGTCTGGTTTTTAACAATTCTCACCTATCGATTAGACTTTCTGTCTGAGAGACACAATGAAAATTTTAAGGCATGAGTGCTCCTCCCAGCGACCACTCTGGGTTTCCTACAGTTTTGATGAATCTCTGTGTGGTATTTATGGGTCATGATGTCGTGTTCACAGTTTTTTAGTGGGCCATTCTCTTTGTTCCTTTTCTGATGTTCTGTACATAAGGAGATCATTTGGTTGGTGGTTAGCAGCTGTGAACATGTATTTAAAGCTTTTGAGAGACTACAGCGCACCAGGGAGACTGCCGTGATTATTACAAGCAGAGGAATTCCCAGTGTCTGGAGGGTACTTCGGTGCTAGGGTCCCCAAGACCCAGACCAATCAGAATCAAATAAGTCAAAGAAAGACCCTGTTGAAAGAATCACTTTCTTAAGCCAATGGCTTGTTCAGTTGATCCTGTGCAGTTGAGTTTCAGCTTCCCTAATAGTGTCAGTTCTCATGCCGCAAGTGGTTTTGGCCATAGCACAGATATCTCCTTGCTTAGCTAAAAGATAATCAAGGGCTGTCCTGTTATCAAGAACAACTTTGGCCAGAGAGTCTAGAGATTTTTATTGGGCAGCTATCACTTTAGCAGCAGATTCTGAAATATCTTTGAGAGTTAAGGAGAGGTTTCTGATCACAACTTCATTTGGAATTACTTCTAGCCAGGGGTGTAGGGATCTGCCAGAAGAGACCCCTGCATCATGAATTTCTCCTGGTAATTCCCATTTGAATCTGTGGCTCAAGACTGGAGAGGTGACAGCCATAGAAATCAGGAAAATTGAAAGGTCTGTAGACTGCATGGGAAATTTTATTCTGGTAACACTTACACTTGGCTTGTGTCCCTTTCTTTGTACAGAGCCTGGTGTGACAGAGACAGGGCTGAGTTTATTCCAGAAAAAAAACAGGCATTGAAAATCAGGGAGAAATCTGTGATAGGCAGAACAACAGGATCACCAACATTATGGCAACTCCAACCATTGTTCTAAGGTTGGATTACTTCCTCCTTTGACATATTCTCAGATATGCATTACCTTTCCAGGCCAGAGCAAGGGAAAAGGTAGACAAAAGAATCATAAAGACATTCATGGAACAAGAACTAGGAAAAAGACAGACAGGGAAGGAAGATTAGAAAGAAGCATTGAAGATTTGATGTCTTAGGAGGAAGCAGTCTACCTTGATGTCAGCATCTTCTCTTCTGAGTCAGTGTGATTGACTATGAGCAAAACCACATGCTGCGCATGAATTGATACTTCCAGGGAAGCTGACAACTGCATTGTCAGTGTTTGCACATAACCAGATATCAGATGCATCCTTCTTCCGTTGTGAAATATGCACCCAAGGTTTAACACCTTGTAATCTGGCAGTGGAGTCAGGGGTCAAGAGTACCTGGGAGGGTCCTTTTCTTGAATCTCACTTTTGCAAAAGCATCAGAGTAAAACAGTAACTTGTCTATAAGTAACAAAATTGTAAATAAATTCTCATGGTTAAAGTTTTGATGAGAGTACATTATAATGGAATTGACAAGGAAATTTGATTATTTCTCGACATATAACGTGTTAAGGTAATGGCAGCATTGGGCTGTGCTAAGTCACGTCAGTTGTGTCTGATTCTTTGTGACCCTATGGACTGTATCCCACCAGGCTCTTCCTCCATTAGATTCTCCAGGCAAGAATACTGGAGTGGCTTGCCATTTCCTCCTCCAAATAACAGCATTACACCAGGACATACCAGATTTCTAGGAATTTCCTACAATTTCTAGAACACTTATTGGCTGCTTAAGGGAATAAACTGATAGCAGTTAATTGGACAGTCCCTCACAGTGCCATCAACCCTGGGGAGGAGGGGTGGTGGTGGTCATGTGAGGGTTCTCCTTCCAGGGTAGATATGATAGCATTCAAGTTGGATGGAAGGATTTGACAAAACCTTCAAGGATAATTTTTTCCAGTGCCCTGGTTGACTGCAAATGAGACATTGAATTCTGGGCCAGTGTTTTGATGTTGGGTGCAATAGGGAAGGTTCAGGTGTTATTTATTTAAGGTTTCTGGAGGTTCTAAGGTTTCTGGTTTATTTATTTGCAGCTATTGCAGCTATAAGGTAACTAACTTGGTAGTCTTCAACTTATGGTCTTGTAGTCCCATCAGAGTGGAAAGACAGTTCAATAGAGGATTCATAGACCAAGTCCTCAGGTAAAGAAGGATAGAGGGGAGTGGGAGGAGTCATGTTAGTCTTATAGTCTTTCATTTTAGTTACCTCTTGTGTCTAATTTTTCATCAACCTTTGCAATGAATCTTTCAGTGAAGCTATTTTGTAATCTTGAAGTCTCGGAGGCTTCTGCATATTTCCAGTTAAAACAGATCCCATTCTATTTGTTTGGTTTGGGACCCCTTACTTCCTATGTGTACATCTTAAATGAATGATCCCACCTGATTGGAACATTCACCATACTATAATAGTCACTGTGATTCTGGATTGTCTTAGCCAGATTTGCCATTTTTGTAGACATTTACAGCTTCCAGGACTAGTTCTTAGACTTTTATGAAATAAGTTTTGCTGGAAGGTGGCATGCTCAATTCTTTGAAACTTGAGAATCCCATTTTTTTTTAGCTAAGGCTTGGGTCTCTTGGGGCCAAATTAATACCTAAGAGGGATGTGCCACTGGGTCAGAGATTTTGTGGTATTTTACAGTGCACCTTGTTTATGGAAATTTGCTTAAGGTTGCTGCATGACCTAATGTTGACCTAACATGTTCCATGACCAACTTAGAGATAGGTGCAAGTCTTAGAGTTAGGTGCCGAGCACTCTCACAGTGTTGGGCCTCAAGCCAGGCCCACAAAGTTTTCAGCTTTCTCTTCACTTCATTTCCAAACTCCACGTTCTTTATTTCTCTTTATTCTTTACTGCACTGGCCAGGACTTCCAGTAAGATGTTGAATCGGACTCGTAAGAGGATATCAGGAGAAAGCATTCGTCTTTCACCATCAGTTGTGATGTTAGCTGTAGGTATTTTGTAGATGTCCTTTATCAATTTGAGGAATTTCCTTCTCTTATTCCACTGAGAGTTTTAATCATGAGGGGATGTTGACATTTGATAAATGCTTTTTCTGCATCAATTGATATGATCATATGGTTTTCCTTCTTTAGGCTATTAGTATGGTAGAAGACATTGATTGATTTAAAAAATTGAATCAAATTTGTTTTCCCAGGATAAACACCATTTGTTAATGATGTATTTTTTTTCTGTCAATTTTTCAACATCAACATAAACATTTTTAATTATCTGTTTATCATTTACTTGGTATTTATACACATATTATTCTTTTTGTATATCGCTAATATTGAAGGGATATCTACATATGTAAAAATGATAAGTTTTTTAAACTACCTTTGTCTGATTTTGATATTAGGGTAATCCTGGCCTCATAAAATCAAAGTATGTTACTTTCTCTTCTATTTTCTAGAATATATGGTGTATAATTGGCAACTTTATTTTTAAAGTGTTTGATATAATTTTCCAGTGGAATCAAATGGGTCTTTTTTTTTAAGGTTGTTTTTTTCTTGTTGAATTTTTCAGGTGTTTGTAAGTATAATTCGACTTCAGCAGTTTGAAAGTGTCTTAATATGCTTGCTTTTTTTATTCTCTGAATGATGCTAAAGCTGAAACTCCAGTACTTTGGCCACCTCATGCGAAGAGTTGACTCATTGGAAAAGACTCTGATGCTGGGAGGGATTGGGGGCAGGAGGAGAAGGGGACGACAGAGGATGAGATGGCTGGATGCTG
>NW_011494826.1:1847737-1863392 GCF_000754665.1 Bison bison bison | reverse complement strand
AAACAGGAGAAGGGGACGACAGAGGATGAGATGGCTGGATGGCATCACTGACTTGATGGACATGAGTCTGAGTGAACTCCGGGAGTTGGTGATGGACAGGGAGGCCTGGCGTGCTTCGATTCATGGGGTCGCAAAGAGTCGGACACGACTGAGCAACTGATCTGATCTGATCTGATCTGATTTATCTTGCCTGTGTTTCTCTGAGACTCTTGAGTCTGTGGCATGATGTATTTTATTGTTTTTTGGAAAAATTTGACCACTATCTCTTCAAATATTTCTTCTGTCTCATTCTCGTTTCTCTTTCTAGCATTCCAATTAAATGTTTGGACTCTCTGTTTTCGTTGTTGTTATTGTTTGTTTCTCTCTGTGTTTCAGTTTGGTTATTTCTATTGACATATCTTCAAGTATACTGATTTTTTTCCCCTCAGCTGTGTCAAATCTATTATGAGCTCATCAAAGGCATTCCTCATCTTTGCTACTATAATTTCTAACACTTCCACTTAATCTTTTGTTATGGTTTTCATTTTTCCGATAAAATTCATGATTTGTTCATGTTGTCCGCCTTTCCCAATAGGATATTAATACTCTAATCATTATTATTTTAAATTCCCTATTTAGATAATTCTATCTGTATCATCTCTGAGTCTGGTTCTTTTGATTAGTTTATCTCTTAACAGTGGATTGTTTTTTATTTGCTTTTTTGTTTTTCTCCTAACTTCTGATTGCATGTCAGATGTTGTATGTCTGACATACAACAGAGAAGGCTGAGGTAAATAGTATTTGTGCTGGAAATGGGCATTCATTTTCTTCTGCTAAATTGAGTGAATTATAATGGGGTTTGAGCTGGGTTTGGGTTTTGTTGTTGCTATAGTGACATTCAGTGCACTACCAGATTCAAATTCCTTTAGCATTACCTTATGGTTAAGATTGGGATGTCAGAGGGTTTTTCTCAGTGTTATTTCTTTACTTGTAGATTGCAATCTTTACTCTATATCTGTGTCTGAGAAAGGTTCTTGCTTCTAGGCTGTGGAGTATGCTGCTGTTGCTTGTTACTTGGCTCTGGGGAACACAAAATGTGTTTCCTGCTGGTTCCATCCCAGGCTTGAGCAGGTTCTGTGCATGTGGGTTTCAAATATAGGGCTTCTCAGAAATTCTGCCACTCATCTCTCTCTCTAACAGCTGAACTCTGTTTTCTGTCTTATGTCAAAGAGAATGTCCTGCCGATCTCCCTCTGATAGGACACCTCTTACAGGATCCTGATCCAGGGCTATTTCTTGCTCATTCCCCATGGATAGAGAGGTTTTCTGGGTTTTGTTTAGTTTTGTTTGTCTTTTATCCTTCCCCCAGCTATGGTGGGTCTTCACCTGTGCCCTGAATGAACAGTTACTGCCTTGTGGCTTCAGGGGAGGAGTCTAGGTGTAACTTTGTGGCTTTCCCTCAGCAATGTTGCTCCCCTTCTCCAGACTCACTGGGGAAAGGGAGTCTTCTTTGGTCTCCTGCCTGCTTTCTGTCCTTTCTGGAGCAATGAGTGGACGTCTGCAGAGAAGGGCCTGCAAGTGGGTGTGAATTCCTCTTGTGTTTGCAGCTCCCAGGGGTGCTGTACTCTCATGCTAGCCCACTTTTGTCCTTTCACAGTTTGTTACAACTTTTAGCTGAGTTCTTTTTATTTTAGCTTAGTTTTGTACGGTACCCAATGTCTCGTCTTCCTATACTCAACCACAAGTAAGCCCTTGCTTAGTTTCATCTCTTTTTGGAGAGGCTGTCTGTCCATACATAGCCTTTGGGCTTTTTGATTCTGTATGACCTTAGTTTTCTGATGGATTCAAGAAAAGTGGTGATTCTGCTGATTGTTTGGAGGATGGGAGAGGTACTTTTTCAACCTTTCTACATTCTAGGTAGGAGTGGAACTCGTATGTTTTCATATCTAATCAAGCATGTACCCTCTCTTTATTCCTTTCAAAGGGTTTCTTAGCTATTCTCATGTATTTATTCTCTTAAATACACTTTAGAATTATTTTGTCAAGTTCTTCATCTCCCATCTTTCCCCCCAAAAACAATTCTTTTCAGAGGGAAAGGGTGTTAAAATATGTAGACTGATTTGCATTCTTGGTAGTGTTGAAACTCCCACCCCCAAGATCTGAAGATCACAGCCAGGGCCAGTGTTGTGATTGGAAGAATCCTCAAAGGCCAGCCTGCCTCTAAATCCTACTCATCTGCTCTGGTGCCTTGAAATTCCAGTATTAGAGGTAAGAGAAATATTTTCAGAGCCTTAGGGGATTAAAATGTATGCAGTTTGCCTTGGAAGGATCAGTATAATTTGCAACCATCCCTCCACTTACAAATTAAGACCACATATCTGTACAAAGTTTTGTGTGAATTGAGTGACTGAGTGTGTGAATGTGTAGAAAGGAGGAGAGGAATTCTGTTAAGAACATGAGAGCTGGAGGGAAAATTCCTGGATCTGGACCTGAAAGCCGTAAGCAGCTGAAAATGAGGACACTAAACCCCCTGGTGGCCAGGAGCAGTGAAAGCCCCACCGGCAGCTCTGTGGTCATCATGCTTCAACCTGGCAGTCAGAGCCAGGGCAGACAAGACTCCTCAGAGCACTGGGTGTTTGGGGCCAGAGTGAGGCACTCGGCCCGTGGCAAAGGTCATGAGGAAGGAGGCTCGACATACGCAAAGGCGGGATCGAGCCTCAGGAGTCCCCCTGGAAATCCTCAAGCATCTACCCCCATAACCAGAGCCTGCCTACTTTACTACTTTGTGCTCTCACCTACACCTCTGACTTTACAGGGGGCTGTCCCCTACCACCTCTTTGAGAGAAGGAGTTAACTTAGAGCTCCAGTTAATAAAAACTCCTGGGTGTGACAAGAGTGTTTTAACCTACAAACTCCTCTGAAGGTTCTCTAGCCTGCCTGACAGGCTTGTCCGGCCACAGTGATTGCTCACAGCCTCCCAGCTGTGAGAGGCACGAGATGCTTTAAACCTTCTAAAAACAGGTTCCTTAGAAAAGTTAGAAAACCATTAGTATAAGTATAGTGGGCTGATTAGAAATTGTATTGGTGAAGGGTTTTTCATTTGTTGAGCCAATGTTTGTTGCTAAGTCTCCACATCCCCTGCCCTTACACACATTAATGAATATATAGAAGAAATAAGTATTAACCTTTGATATAAATCATGTTAGACCTTAGGCGAAGTAAATTCTTTCCTTAACTAAAACCCACTATACCCTCACCCTATAGGAATGTAACTTTATTTGGGTGGCGTCTGTTTTAAGAATAATCACCCCTGGAGAAATAAGTGTCCTGGTTGACTGACCGCTGTCACAAGGAGAGGGTCATAAATTGTCAGCAGGCCCCCTGGCCAGAAGATGATGTAACACCCCTAAGACCTCCGTATACATTTGTATGAAGCACCTGACTTTGATAAAAGTCAGGACTGCTGACCCCGCATGACTTTTGCATAACATCTCAGCGTATAAGAGTAGACCATGGAAAATAAAGAATTGGGATCAGTTTCTCAAAATACTGGTCTCCCCATGTTGCTCTCTCTCTCACTCTGGCTGAGTCTCCATCTGGAGCGCAGAACCCACCAAGCTTACTAATTTTGCCTGGGCTTCTAAGATCCGACCGGGGAGGCCTCAGTGTCTCCTCTCCTTCGGGAGAACTGAAGGACGCCTGCGGCCTACATAAGTGGTGCAAGCTTCTTGTCTTGAAGTTTTATTGGTCTCCCGCATAAACCAAGCTACTCAGCCTCTTTTCTCCACTGAATTTTCCTACTGAGCTATCCTCATTCTATTACTTTTTACATCTCTAATTAATATCTAATTGAAGCTGTTGTATCCTGATCCTCGCCGACGCCGTCCCTGCTTCGAACTCCCTGGATCAGCCGGGGCTGGACCCCAGCAACTGGGCATGACTGGGGGGCGGTGGGGGGAGGGCACGAACTCTCTAGAAGGTGTGGTGGGGAAAAAAAATTCTTCAAGAGGAACCAGTAATTATCACACCTATTGATTTGTTCTACCATGGCCCTCACAACTGTGACTGTCCTGGAATCAAATGAAACAATCCATCAATGGTTTCAGAAAGAATTTTCCAGTAGGGGAAATAGAAAAAGAAAAAAATTCTGGGGAAGGAAAAAAAAAAATCAAAACACCCAAACTTCTTGATGTTTTCCACAGACTGTTTTAGAAAGAGAAAGAATGATGCAATTCAATAAAAGACGGTGATCCTTGGTTGACCCAAGTCATTTCACAGACCAAAAGCTGGAGGAACATAACAGGCATAGACGCCCAGAGGCACACCATAGTTTTGACTTTTAAGATGCAAAAATTTTTTGTAAATTAATATTTAATTTTCAACCAACTCCAGCACCTCATTAAGGAGGGGGCTGTTCTTTGCCAGACTCTTCCAAGGAAACCTGCTGGGTTTGAGTGTAGGTGTCAGCAAACATTTCCCAGTGTGCTCTAATGGAGAAATATTTATTTTGTAACACTCCTCTCTGACCAAAGAAACAATTATGTGACATATTTTATATGACCAGGGAGATTTGGACTAATCATATCCATAATGTACCCTAATACTGAGAAACAGTTTTACGGGTATTTTTTCTTTGGCATGGATAGGGTGCTCCATCCTGGAAGAATGAGGCTTCATGGGAATTTCTCTTTAGCACTTAGAAAAAATAGTTTGGGAACACACAAGGCTGTGCTTGGTTTGGGATCTTGAATCCTGGAAGGTCTCTGGAAAAGGTGAGTGGGTGTGTGAAATAATTGTTAGTTACTGCAAGTCCATTTCATAATGGCCTATAAAAACACACACATTCCTTTTCTGACACTGCTATGCCTTTACTAAAACTTTTTGAAACAAAAAAGACTTCCCACAAAGTCATTTTCTGCTATTGGAGGGATAACATTTAGAGCAAGGTATAAAGGACCTTTGCCAGAATAATTACTATTTAAGGCAAAGATCTCCAAGATTTTACTTGGAACTGAGCAGGCTGGCGCTGCCCCTGCTCTGTGGACGCACCACACGCATCCAGCAGCCACAGAAAAGCTGGCTGCCCTGCCAGGCAATGCTGCAATGTTAATAGAAATCACATGTTCTCAAGGGTGAAATGTGATTATCTGCTAAGTGAAGGCTCTGTCAGGAGAAGCCAGAGGAGTGGCAACAGCATGCCGAACCAAAACCCCGGAAGGCGTCCTGACCCTTTTCCATCCATCCCCTCTCGTGTATTAGAACATGTCCCCATGGGCACCTCCATGGCATGGCTGCCAGGACTCAGCATCCCAAGGCCAAGGCAAGTTTATGAACAGAAGGATCATTTATGTGGCTGTTGCATCTGGAACACACAGCAGTTCAGTGATTTGAAATCACTGGAAGAACAGAGAGACAGATGTGTTATGGCTGAGGGCAGAACTTGGGCTAACGTTCAACAGACCAGCCAAAGAGCCCATGTGTTAGTGTCCTGCTGGTAGTTCTGTCAGGAAGGTCTGTCATGTGTTGGGAAAATGAGACCTCTTATTAGAAGATAATTATTATATAAAAGTGATGCTGTGAAACTGCTCAGGTACCCATGCTAGTGAAAAATCAAATTCATCATCTAACTGATACATAAATACAATAGGAAATGTAGATATATACATTCAAACAAGTGCTATATTCATGATCGCTCAGCACACTGTCTGGTTTGAGGCATGATTGGTAGCAGGCATGGTTCCAGGCGGCGGCGTCAGGGCTGTCAGTTTAGGAAACCCCTCTCTCCCCCCACATCCTACCTCCGTTAATAATTTGTTATGATTCCTTAATCCATACACCTCTAAACCACTTACCAGCTCCAAGCTGTCACTGTGCAACAAATAGTACTTTCCTCTTCCGTAACACAGAGACAATCATATTTCCTTTTACATTCCTAAATTTACCTTGATCTCCAAGATAGGAAGAAAACGTACTTCTGTAATTTTGGGCTATGGAACTAACACTCTGTTTTTTCTTCTTTGTTTCTTTCACAATTTTTATAGTGTTTTATTGCATTTTCTTTCATCCCTCTTCTTTCCAGGAGAAAGAGACCTGCTTGTTTTTTTGGCTCTATAGGAACCATTCCGTTTTCTTGACCATATTATTGCATTTCTCTGGACCTTCTCCAGTTCCATTTTGCCTTCCCAGCAAAGAGATGTTTTTAAAAAGCAGTTATTTGGAGGAATAATATCAACATGGTTTATTATTTTTCTGCTTCATTAAATACCAGTCTGCTGTACTAATAGCTGTCAGTAAAGCCAAAAGTTAGTCAAGTAAGTAAATCATTTTGTTTAAAAATAGAAGCGTTGACACAGGCACAATGTATTAATTTGCTAATCCTTTTGGGACACACACACACATAACTAATTTTGTACACACTCACATAACTTTGTAACATCCAAGGTAGTGATAGAATTACATACCCAGAGCTGCCAGTTAGTGATCAATAAATTGATAAATTATGAGTATATTGATATATTCATGCATTTGGTATGACCATAGTGTATGCAAATTAATGATAGGGTCCCATAGTTAAACAGCTGGAAAAAGCTCTCAAGCATCATCTAGACCAGCCCTGTATTCCTAGATTAGGCAACATTTGAAATAGGCAAATCAAACATTGTCTTTCTTGTAATTTCAGAGTTCTTTTATTAAGCATTGACTGTGGCTAGTACCATGTCAGGCACCAGAGGCAGGAAGATGGATGGGACCTTGTTCTGGCTGTGAGAGTAGGGCCACACTTGAGATACTGAGCCATTGGCTTATTGAGAGGATTAAAGGGACTGATAACTGTGAACTGCTTAGAAGACCAGGTACATAGTGAGCTTTGCCTAAGTTTGCTATTATTATTTTTAAGTTTGAACATTTTAACTTCTATGTTTTTATAATCAGAAGGAAATGGCCTGTTTAAAAATACCCAATGAGAAGTGTAATACTAGAAGTATGAACAGAATACCATGGGAACCTGGAGAAAGGAAGGGTGGGACCTGCCTGGAGGAGTGGGAATGGGTATCAGGAAGAAGTTGAATTGGGGCCTCAAGAAAGAGAAGGTGGGAGAAGAGCTTTCCAGTCTGGGGTGACAGCAAGTACTAACTGGATGTGTTCTTGCTTCATTTGGAGGCAATTTCCTTTCGTTGAGGACTTTTGAGAGATAGAGAACACTGATTAGAGATGCCCCAACAATAACCCGTCTTTCCCGAAGGACGGTAAGTCACCCATAATAAAGCTTCCCTTCTAGATCATAATCTGCTCAGTTCTCCTTTTTCCTCGGGGGATTTATTCTCATATTTTGTTTTTGTTTTTGTTTTGGCAGAAAGGCAGTTAGCAAGAGCCTTGGCAAAATTATCAAAGGAACAATATGTCCTTTTGACTGACCCCTTCCCAGTTTGAAGTCTCGTCCCCATTCAGCATTGCTTGATGTTCACTGAACAAGAAAAAGGAACCCACAAGCTCATTCTCACGGCCTCTTCTGGGCTTACCACGCACTGTTTGCATCCTGAAGGCGAGCTTTCCGAGAATAATGTTTTAATGCAGAGGTTCCTTGGCCAGTAAAATTTTCAAAAATTTTGGCAACCCCCAACAAAAAGCTAACTTTTTACTTTGCTAAGTGGGAACATTAAAAAGAAAACAAATTCCCACCCAAGAATATCACCAGTATTTCTTAAAAGAAAGCATGTTTTTTTTAACAGCAACAAATAGTGGAAAGGGTAGAATTTCAGATTAAAGGATAGTCTTTTACAAGAAATAGAACTGGTTTAGGAAAGTTCACTAGCTTTATTTTGCTGCTGACCTGTGATGGTCATTTGGGAAGGGCTGCATTGACTAGAAGGGATGAATACCTAAGGGTGGGAAGTCAGCCACCAGTAGGGGCTAAGTAGGGACAGACAGAACCTCATGGTTTTCTCTGCCCCTCTGCCTTCTGTTTCACCATTGGATTTCTATCTGCTTCAGGAGCTCAGCTTTATCTGCTTCCATCTCCTGACTATTGTGGGAACTGAGCCCTGTTTCTTGGCATCAACTGCCCAGACCATCAGGGCTTCCCAGGGGCTCTAGTGCTACCTGCAATGCAGGAGACATAAGAGACATGGGTTTGATCCCTGGGTTGGGAAGATCCCCTGGAGGAGGGCATGGCAACCTACTCCAGTAGTCTTGCCTGGAGAATCCCTTGGACTGAGGAGCCTGATGGGCTATAGTCCATGGGGTCACGAAGAGTCGGACACACCTGAAGCAACTTAGGTCACACACACGCCCAGACCATCAGGGTCAGGAATTGACCTAAATTGACCTGTGGCTGTTGTTGGCCCCTGCCATTTCAAATCTCTTCAGTCAGCCATGCTCACTGTTTAAAAACCTGTGCTTGATCATGGCCCAAGCCTTGAAGAATACATTAGTCCTATTATCCTAATGTGTTAGGAAGAATACATTAGTCCTAATGAAGAGTACATTATTCCTCAATATGTCTATTGAGGTTTAGAAACTTCGCATCAAGTGAGGTTGACATGCTTAAAATATAACTTTGATGTAAGTGCTTTTCTGAAGGTAACAGTCACCTTTGAGTTACTTGGCATTTCTAGCCCACTTAGAACACATCAAGTGTCAATAAAGTTTGATTTATCCAGTAGCCAAGCCAGACCGCTATGGACAGGGTCAAGATGCTAGCATTAGGGAATGGAAATATGCAAAACCTGCCTTTCTATTTTTGGTCATGTTCTGCAGTGTGGTTCCTAGAATAAATTGCCACTGCACAGCGGGATTCAAGGAAACAGTGCTGACGGCCTCACTCTTCTTGCATTGTGAAGCCTGGAGAAAGATCCGCCCACGGCTGACTTGTGTCCTAAATGAAAAATGCATTCCAGGTAGAACTGTGGCTCCTAATAATTTACTGGATCTTGCTCAAGAGAAATAGACATGAGTATTTATTTATGGCTGCTCAACTCCCTTTCAGACGCACTCCAAATTTATTATTCTTGAAATTGAATTAGTTGTAATCACTGATTATGGGAACACGGAACAATTTTGAGGCAGGACGGGAGGAAACCTTTGTCGTTAGACTCTCCTGCACTAAATCCTGGTTTCAGCTGTGGGCCTTGGGCAGGAACTTAAATATTTCACTGTATTTTCACGTCTGTAAAATGGGGAGGTTCCATTTATTTGGCAGAATCATTGTGAAGGTTGAAAAGAATAGCTGTGCAGTGCTGGACAGATAACAGACCCTCAGTGAATAGTTCGGGTCATTATTATCAAGAATTATTTAGAGTGGGAAAGAAAGCTCCTTTGGCATTTCCTGACCACCCTGGGACAAGGGTAAGGAGTGGGAGAGGGCTGGGAGAGTATGGCCTGTTTCCTTGTGCTGGCTTCTGAATGCTTTCTCCTCTTCATGATGGACGGGCGAGGGCAGGGATCACTTGAGGGTGGCTTGAGGAAGTAAGTGAGCAAACAGCTGCCTCTTGCTCTCTAAAGTTCGGGGCCCTCACCACCTCCACCCACAACACCTGGGATCTTCGTGGTGATTCAAATGCACATGTCTCTTTCAGGTAGGTTGAAAACATCGTTGCAGGCCTGTCCTCCAACCTCGCCCGCTCTGTATGTCCCCCTGGCAGTGCACACAGCACATGCTGGTTTGTTGACTCTGGAAACCAGGTTAGCACAACGCAAATAGGACTTGAGTGAACTTGGGGACAGCTGAAGCAGCTGCACACATAAATCCCTTTTCCATGACCATGGTGGCCTTTGGCTTACTCCATTGGAAGAGGGGAAGGAGAGGATGAGATGCACTGTCATCCAGGCCAGGTTCAAAGACAGGGATGCCAGAGAATATAGTCTGCTCCTGTTTTTGAAGTTCTCTTCTCTTGTTGCTATTGCTCAGTGTAAACAGTCAGCACTCAATGAACGCTAGCAGACAGACGGAATCACTGCTTTCACCAGCTGGCCTGGAAGGACTACCTGCCCTACCCCCTGAGCCTTGGCTGCTGTGTGGCACTGTCCCTGGCTAAGCCCCAACCCCCCTACTTAGCACCTGTCAATCTCCTGTCCTCTATGAAAGAGCCTGTTTTTCTCGAAACCTGCTGGGCCTTCCACTTCTCCGGGATTTCCTCAGCGCTGTCTGTCCAAGTCTTTCTGCTGCTGGAGGTGTCGCTCAGGCCCAGAAACTCAGGGAAAGGAAAAACGAGTCAGCTCTAGGCATGACTACAAAGTCTTTGCCTTCCCAGCAGCCTGGGGGGTTTTCTTCTCACCAGGACAACAGTGAGTCTCATTGGCTCCCACTGTGCAGGCCAGCAGGCCAGCTCTAACCATGTCCCCACCCGGGGCAGCCACCCAGGTGATTTCAAGGGGTCTGAGGAAGAGCAGTGGGACTGAAGGGCGAGGGCCTTTTCTTGTCAAGTGCAGAGGCTCCCTGCCCTGGATACCGGCCACGTGCCCACGTGTGCCTAGACTGTCAGAGTACCAAGCCCACCCTGCCCAGTTTGCTTGTGCTTTAGTTCTTGGTGGCTGTGGCTGCAAATAGTGCAGTTTTTAATTCTGTGTAATACTGCTGTGAAAATGGGCTTAACTGCTTTGCAGTATGGTCGTTATGACTCTCTTAACTTCCCTTCCCCATGAAACCTTGCGTGAGTCATGGCTGGAGAATCTCACTCCACCCCAACTGTCCTGAGGACAGACAGCCTGGCTTCCTGGGGTCTCTCTTCCTGGCAGTAAACCCCGCTGTCCCTGAGGACTGTTATAACTGATCTGTGGTCAGAACATCAGGGAGCCCATAACCTGGCAGGAGTGGGGCTCTCCTTCGCAGTTCACTCCCCATCCAGGAGGGAAGACAGGCGTCTGCTGCACCTTCCCACGTGGGGCAGTGGGAGGGATGGAGGTGGACCATGGGGCCTACTGGGCACAGGGGGGCTGTCCTGCGAAGTCCCCCAGCCCAACCAGGATCTTCCCTTCCCGAATTTGAGTCTCCTTGCTCCTAAGGGCAGTGGGGGCTCTTTCACTTGTAAAGGACAAACACTCACTTTGGCCTCTGTATCTGTTTACAAGGGCTCACTTAACAAAGACAGGGTGACTTCAACAACAAAACTTCATTATCTCACAGTTTAGGAGTCTGGAAGTCTACAATCAAGGTGGCAGGAATGCTGATTCCTTCTGAGGGCCCGGAGAGCAGGTTCTGCTCCAGGCTCGCTCCTGGCTAGTAGATGACAAGTTTCTCCTGTATCTTTACACCATCTTCCCTCTCAAGTGTGTCTCTGTGTCCAAATTTCTCCTTCTTATAGTCACTCAGTTGTGTCCGACTCTTTGCGACCCCATGAACTGTAGCCTGCCAGGCTCCTCTGTCTGTGGGATTCTCCAGATAACAATACTGGAGTGGGATGCCATTTCCTTCTCCAGGGGATCTTTCTGACCCAGGGATCAAGCCTGAGTCTCCTACACTGCACGCAGATTCTTTACCAGGGAAACTCTGTAAGAGCACTGGTCATACTGGATTACAGCTCATTCTAATGACCTCATTTTAATTTAATTATCTCTTAAAGACCCTATCTCCATATACAGTCACATTCTGAGGTACTGGGGGTTAGGACTTCAGTGTATGAGTTTTTGAAAGGACACAGTTCAGGCCACAACAGCCTCCTAGAATAAAAGTTCATTTTAAGGATATTGAGCTGAGCTGGGCCCGTGTGCAAGCAGCTCTGGAGAGTTTTCCCTTTCTCGCTTTCTTTCTCTGGACTTTTCAGACCCTCTGGGTGAAGTTGAGTCTTTCTCATATGCACACTCCTAACACCCCTTCTCCCTTATAGAATTTACCAGATGTAATTAAATAATGGGAGGCAAAGTTTCCTGGTCAACATCCATCTTGCTACTCTGGAAGCCCCCGGGGCAGCTGGGCAGATGGCAGCCTTGTTCCTTGCTGGGTCCCCAGTGCCTGGTCCAGACTTGGCAATTTCAGGAACTTAATCAGTAGTTGCTGATTGAAGATGTCTCACTTATGGTGATTCACCTCTTCTCCTCCCACTCCTTACTGGCCAGTTCTTCATTAGCCTCTGATCTGATTTGCCCATATTGCAGAATTGCTTTCTGTGTCTCATATTTTGCTTTGTGACATGCATACTATTATTTACCTAGTGTTCTCCTTTGAAATAAGTCACATTTTTACATGGAGAAATTTATTTTAAAAATTGTGTCATAGGTTTGATATTCTACTTATGTGTTGAAATGGGTAGATATTAAAACAAATGAGAAACTCTCAGTAAATGTTTGTGTAACAATGAAGGCTTTCCCTGAACCACTGGTGGACTATCTGCCCTGCTCAGGACTTGGAGGAAGATAGTCTACCTGACTTAGCTGACCATCTCTCTGGTTATAACAAACAGGGTGCTCTTGGCTGCGAGTAATAGAAACCGCACTGAAGCTGACTGAAAGGATAAGGACGTTTATTACATAACTGAGATACTGGCATAGTGAGGTATGAAGATTGTTTGTTTTGGGGGCTCAATCGTCTCATCAAAGATTGAAGTTTTTTGCATCAGTCTGTCCTCCAGCCTCAGTGTTGGCTTAACCTTGTGGTAAGAGCAAGACGGCAACAGTGTCACGGCATAACGTCGAGACGCCACGTTCAGAGAAATAAGGGAAATTACCTTTGTCATTTTCTCTTTTCCTACAAGATTCCCGTAAGACTTCCCTTTGAAGTTCACTGGCTAAAATTGTTCATGCTGAGTCCTTGGAAATGAAATGACCAGGATGTTCTCTGGGCTGGAAAAGATGTGTGGAGGTGACAACCACAACGTCCATGACACACATCAGTTACTAGACAATGGACGGGTTTGCCACTGAGAAAGGTGCCCACTGCTGGTTCATTCCATGGCTACTCCTGGCCCCAAACCAGCCTATGTCAAGGGCAGGCAGTTTCAACCGGGTGAGGGGTTGGGGCATGGCAGGGGGCACAATTGACACATCCAGGCTCTCCCTTCAGGTGGCAGTTTCTATGCCCTCCAGCTCTGCCTGGCCTGAGGCTGAGCCATCAGCTTCCAAACCAATGCCGCTGCCTCCCGGACTCCCGTGCTGTAGCTAACAGCAGACCTGAGCAAACAGAGCCGGCTCCCACCCCACCTTGGCCCCCAAGTCTGGGAAGAGAGAGTCTGCCTTGAGTCTGCTTTTGATGGGGCTGGGCCAGACCCGCAGGGCTCATTTTCTCTGTCTCCTGCTAAATTCCCTGGCTGCTCCTCAGCTGTCAGGTTGCCAAGCCCTGAGCGTCTCCTGGCTCCATCTGCAGCAGGAAATGGGCCTGACAATTGTTCTTCCAGAGCCGGTGATTTTTCAATATGTATTTGTATGGATCCCACCCACGCTTCGTCTCCCAAACCCCAGCTTGTATTCAGCTCTTGATTTACTAAGCACGTACTACAGCCCAGCTCTGTACTCAGCATGGTGGGTTGGGGGTGGGCGAGGAAGGGAGCGGGGAGCAGGGAGGGGACAGAGGAAGCATCTGACATGCTCTTTGTTTTGGGGCTGGTCCTCTAACCATAGCAACAGCCACACACTCAGAAAGTGAGATCACCAGCCAGGGAGGCTTTGTTTGGCTATAGGTCACATAGGTGGTCCAGATAAAAACTGCCATGTGGGTTCAGAGGAGGGTAAGATGGACAGGGCCAGCATGTGTGCTGACAGTTCTGTCTGCCCCTACTCATGCCCAGGGGCATTCTCTTCCCTACTGGGTGCTTGGGACTGACTGCCAGAGCCTGCATTACCTGGTCTTGGCCCTCCTCTTCCACTTGGGCTGGTGGGACCACAGACAGGAGACGGGGGCCGAAGTAAAGTGAGGTCTGGGATCTAGTCTCCCTGTTTCCTCCCCATCTTGTACCCCTGTTTTGTCGACTTTGATTCTGGTTTGGCTGATTCTTCTAAAGCCGTAGCTTCTGGGAGGTGCAGGATGGTGTGGCTTCCTGCTGTCATGGGCCCCTGTGGTCCCTATTTGGTTTCCATCAGCCTCCTCACACCTCTGAAAATAGTTTTATTCTTCAGAGCTCCCTTCAGTGCGCTGGGACACTGACTGACAAACCAGCTTAGGAAACCCCCTTTGAGCAGAGCCTAGAGCTGGGAGCCTGAGGATGAGTTTAAGTCGGGTAAACAGAGAGGAGAACAAAGTGCTTTCCAGGAGGAGCACAGCCTGAGCTGAGGTGCCAGGGATAACCTGGGGGAAGTTGGGGAAACTGCCTGGAAAGGAGTGAAGGCTAGAAAACCAGATAAAGCATTAGCATGGGAAGTCCAAGACCGATAAAGAGCCCATTAAATTTTTATCATTAAATCCATTAAATTTTATCATTAAAATTTTATCATTAAATTCATTTTATCATTAAATTCATTTATTTTTAACTGAAAGATAATTGCGCTACAATATTGTGTTGGTGTCTGCCAAATATCAACATGAATCAGCCATCAGTATGCCTATGTCCCCTCCCTCTTGAACCTCCTTCCTGCCTCCTTCACATTCCACCCCTTAGGTTGTTACAGAGCCCCATTTTAAGTTCCCTGAGTCACACAGTGAATTCTCATTGGCTGTTTTACATATGGTAATGTGTATGTTTCCATGTTACTCTCTCCATACATCCAACCCTCTCCTCCCTGCCCACCCGTGTCCATAAGTCTGTTCTCTCTGTCTGTGTCTACTTGCTACCCTGCAAATAGGTTCATCAGTACCGTCTTTCTAGATTCCATATGTATGCATTAATATGCAATATTTGTTTTTCACTTTCTGACTTACTTCACTCTGTACAATAAGCTCTAGGTTCATCCACCTCATTAGAACTGACTCAAATGTGGTCCTTTTTATGGCTGAGCGATACACCATTGTATATATGGGTCACAGTGTCTTTATCCATTCATCTGTCAATGGACATCTAGGTTGCTTCCATGTTGTAGCTATTGTGAATAGTGCTGCAGTGAACATTGAGGTACATGCGTCTTTTTCAACTTTGGTTTCCTCAGGGTATATGCCTATAGTGGGATTGCTGGGTCATATGGTGGTTTTCACTGACCTAGAGCCAGACATCCTGGAATGTGAAGTCAAGTGGGCCTTAGAAAGCATCACTACAAACAAAGCTAGTGGAGGTGATAGAATTCCAATTGAGCTATTCTAAATCCTGAAAGATGATGCGTTGAAAGTGCTGCACTCAATATGCCAGCAAATTTGGAAAACTGAGCAGTGGCCACAGGACTGGAAAAGGTCAGTTTTCATTCCATCCAAAGAAAGGCAATGCCAAAGAATGCTCAAACTACCGCACAATTGCAGGCATCTCACATGCTAGTAAAGTAATGCTCAAAATTCTCCAAACCAGGCTTCAGCAATATGCGAACCATGAACTTCCTGATGTTCAAGCTGCTTTTAGAAAAGGCAGAGGAACCAGAGATCAAATTGCCAACATCCACTGGATCATGGAAAAAGCAAGAGAGTTCCAGAAAAACATCTATTTCTGCTTTATTGACTATGCCAAAGCCTTTGACTGTGTGGATTACAATAAACTGTGGAAAATTCTGAAAGAGATGGGAATACCAGACCACCTGATCTGCCTCTTGAGAAACCTGTATGCAGGTCAGGAAGCAACAGTTAGAACTGGACATGGAACAACAGACTGGTTCCAAATAGGAAAAGGAGCTGTCAA
>NW_011494826.1:1846929-1847478 GCF_000754665.1 Bison bison bison | reverse complement strand
TCCGGTCCCATCACTTCATGGGAAATAGATGGAGAAACAGTGGAAACAGTGTCAGACTTTATTTTTCTGGGCTCCAAAATCACTGCAGATGGTGACTGCAGCCATGAAATTAAAAGACGCTTACTCCTTGGAAGGAAAGTTATGACCAACCTAGATAGCATATTCAAAAGCAGAGACATTACTTTGCCAACAAAGGTCCGTCTAGTCAAGGCTATGGTTTTTCCTGTGGTCATGTATGGATGTGAGAGTTGGTCTGTGAAGAAGGCTGAGTGCCAAAGAATTGATGCCTTTGAACTGTGGGGTTGGAGAAGACTCTTGAGACTCCCTTGGACTGCAAGGAGATCCAACCAGTCCATTCTGAAGGAGATCAGCCCTGGGATTTCTTTGGAAGGAATGATGCTAAAGCTGAAACTCCAGTACTTTGGCCACCTCATGTGAAGAGTTGACTCATTGGAAAAGACTCTGATGCTGGGAGGGATTGGGGGCAAGAGGAGAAGGGGACAACAGAGGATGAGATGGCTGGATGGCATCACTGACTCGATGGATGTG